>NC_135220.1:23788822-24088822 GCF_052324685.1 Brachyhypopomus gauderio | reverse complement strand
CTGGCTATTCTTTTGGAAAGGGCTGTATGTAACCTGCCATAATATACATCCATTTCCCAGTGTAATTTGTTATTGTATGTTATTACTATCCAGCAAGAAAAATTCAAAGGGTTCTTTTGGCTCCTGCTTTACCTGCTTCTCCCAGCAAGGGTCGATGGAGGCCAGGAAGAAGACAAAATCTAACAGTTGGGTGTGAATATATGAAATGCCAAAAAAGGCCACAGTCTTTTTTATTAGACTACAGCAAGTGAAGTAGAGAAAGATGTTGAATCACTTGTTCTCTATGAGGATCTGGACCTTGTGGACCAGGTCACGGGCCATCACCAGCAGCTTTGGTACGTCATGCCGCTCCGCCATTTCTGAAAGAAACCATGGACATGAAGGAAGGGAGCGTTACAACAACACTCACTGAACACAGCTATTGTGTGCTTCAAGTACAAATGCACCATTGATCAGATTGTCGACTTAAGGTTTATTCTAACATGAAACTCTTCAGAGATGTCTTACCATTGAAAAACTTGATAATGTCAGTGAAATCCATATTGTTCTCAAGGATGATATCTCTGTACAACTCAACCAATGCCAACGCAATGAAGAGCACAAAGTGCCCAGAAGAGATAGTCCGGGCAGCCCAGATGGTTTCCCATACGGAGAACACGTCATTATACACCATTTCTTTGAAGGGGCACACAAATGATAACATTAACATATCTATAACCAGATGGCAATCTCAGATGTTATTCTCTGGAAATTAGTTTTCCATGCTTCATGAAGTGTGTGTGTATGTGTGTTGCATGATTCACAGCACCAATGACAATTCAGTGAGATATCTTGGTAGATATTTCAGATTATAAATTAAATACCATACTTGTTTGGCTTTCACTTCTACATTTGTATAGCTAGTAAAAATACTACTACTCTGTACTACAAATGATCTTACCTCTCTTAAAGTCTAAGAGGAACCATCGGTAACAGAAATAAAAGTGGGTGTAATCTCCATTCTGTTGCATCAACTCGAAGAGTTCTGAGTCAAGAATCTAGAAAAAATGCAAACAATGAAGAAAATAAACCATTCTAGAAAGGTGTGGAAACAGTGAACAAAAGTGAATCTTACTTGAATGAGGGAACGCATGTTGGCAAAGTGGGTGTCCATCGCTCCTCCATGTGGGAAGTTCTGGTTCATTCTTTTCATGAGTTCTGTAAAGCAGCTAAATGCCAGGGCCTCTAAAAATAAAAAAAAGACAATGAGTGAACACTTAGCAAAACTCAAATACTATCACATGCTTTGGGAATTCACTGTCCGTTATTATTTGGTGTTCACTTGGTGTGAACTTACCATCGTCAAGAATCACCAGCAGAGGTGCAAGTAAGTCGCACATGCCCTGCACGTAGCCAATATCTAGATGTTGCCAAACATAACTAAGAAAGCAAAAGAACAAAGGTGACCTCTTCGCAGTGTTGTGTTGCATCAAGAGTAAGACTGGTTGTTTTCTTGGTCAGAATAAGCCCAAGAGAGTCAGATTCACCTGCACATAATGTTGCGTAGTTTCTCTAGGTTGGAAGTGGTGAAATACCAAAAGTTCCTGTCACACCTTTGGACATCTTTGTCAATGCGGTGCAGGTTTAGGGTATAAAGGTCTAGCAGCTCTTGCTAAGAATCAAAAGAGCAGGGATTACAATGCACACATAAAGCACATCATGAAGATAGACATGAGCACAATATAGACATGAGCACTCCCACAGAGTGACACTAACAAAGAAGAGAGGGCACTCAATCACTTTTCATGATGCATTTACATCAGTTCACTCACAGAGTAAGTGGTCCCGATAGAGGACACTGGAGATGCAACGTCATTTTTATGTTCTCCTCCTACAGCTAGACAGTCTGGTTTGGGGAAGAGACTCTCCATCTCTGGCTCTTCCTCAGACAGGGCTGATTCGGTGCCCTCTGGGCTCGTAGTTGTGCCTGCCTCCATACACAGCTCCAGAACAGGCAAACCCACCATCGCCTTCTCTGGAGGGGTTGACAGAGTCAAGGGAGAGCCCAATGTAATGGGCGGCTTGGACAGGATTTCCTCTGCAGGCATAAAAATCAAGGCGGCTGGGATTTCCTCCATTTCAAGAGCAGACGGGGAGTCATCAGACATGTCTGGTGATTGCTTTGACAAAGACAAGATGGAAACACAGCCCCCGGGCCCAGGTTCAGTCATCGGGTGTATTAATGCCTGAACCCTGCACTGATCAGAGTCCCAGTTCCTTGCAACTGGGTTCCCAACATCAGACAAATTGTTCATTAGCAACTCTATGCGGTATTCAGACAGAAGCTGAGGAGGCTTGACTTTTGTTTCAGGAAACTCTGTGCTTGGTTCGCTGGATTTCTTTGAGTCCAACGTTGTTACCTGTTCATCGCTCTCAGATTTGTTTGCATCTATGGTTTTTGTTTCATCCACAGAACATTCTTTAGCTGGTTCTTGAGGAAGATCATTCTTGATGGGTGTTTTTTTGTTTTCTTGCATTTCCAAATCTATCATTTTCGCAGAGACTAATTTTTCTTTATCTATAGTTTCAACATTTTTCTGATCCTCAGTCTTCATTTCTAAGTCCCCAATTCCCTCTAAGGATAAGGTCATCTCTTCAGCAGGAGACTCTAGTGTCTGAAGTCCTTCTTTGCTCTTTTCGTTGTTTTCTGATTTTGTCTTTTCAGCTTCAAAGCACTCAGTCTGCTGTATTTCAGGTAACGTGGTATCTACTATTTCAGAAATATTAACCTCAGGTGATTCATTTAAATGTACTTTCTTCTTCTGAGATTTTATGAATTCGATTGAGTCAGTCCTTGTAGCTTCTTTGGCATCAGAATCCTCAAATTTTTCATTTTCCTGAAGTTTGATCATCTCATCTTCTGAAGCAAGGTCACCTGTGTGTGATTTCACATGTTTCTCATCCTCTGTCTCTAAAGCTGATGAGCTCTGTTCTACTTGTTCTTGTTTGATCCTGTTTTCAAGGCCAAAGGTAGTTGGAGGTTCTACAGAAGTTGCTGACGATGGCTCTGGTGCCGCTGTTTTCGTTCCAGACTCTTGTGTGGATGCATCCTCTGTGCTCGGAGAGCAATCTGACAGTCCCGATGCGACAGAGAAGTTGCGAGAGGATGGATGTCCAGAGTCTGGAGAACTGGTGCAGTTGGGAAGGGTACCATTTGGAATTCTGGGCTGTGGCTTCTCATCTTTTGGCTTAGGTTCAGATTCAATTGGGTCAACCTCATCAACAGACCCAAACACCTGCATAAAGCAACAACTAGAGGTAAGAAAAAATCAAATGGGAGTGCTATGAAAACCTCATAGTTAATCAGCTAAGACTCACCTGAGTGCTGCTGTTTGAGTCACTCTGAGAACAGACATTGCTCTGTTTCTCTGAACTGCTGCTCTGGGAAGACTAGACGGCAAAAAATTGACAAGGATGCATTCAGCCATTTATTCTTCATGCTCTATGAATATATTAAATACATTTTGTAAAAATTAAGAAATTCTGGAATTTACTCTGATGCTGTAGTAATTCGGCCTTACAAACCCTAATGCTATCTTGTTCCTTCACACACACAAGATAGGACTGATCTACTTCTTATACATTAAAGCTAATATATGAAGAGGGATGTCTTAAAGTTGGTCCCATCTTGCACTGGAATTTTGTACATTTTCCTCCTAAGACAGCTTGCACCTGAATCTGTATGACATTGACCAGGATCAGCAGTTGTAATATTTTGTGCAAGAAAGGGCATGTTCCCATTTGTTAATTCAATCAAAATAAACCTTATCAAGTATTTTTAACAAGCTAGCTATCATTAACCTGTAGTCTATTGTCCATGGCAATATCTCTTACATCAGTGCTAATGGTGGAGTCCTGCTGTAGGTCCACGCTGGCTCCAGAGGCACACTTTGCAAGGGCTACAGCATGTTGTTCCTTCTCACGCTGCCTCACGATGGCCTCACAGCCCAGCCACTCACTCATGGTCTGCTCATAGCACGTGCGGACCTGCTCGTCCACCTGCACAGAGCACGATGCGCTCAGGACATCCACACTTGGGAATATTTGTTCTCGTCCTGCATGCCAGTCAGGAGCATCCTATCCTACCTCTTTCCTCTCCTCTGAAGTCATGGTAAAGTGATAGTGGCCCAGCAGGAATGGCCAGACTTCTTTACGCAGAGTTGGTTCTATGCCGCCGTAGTACACCAGACGGAGAAGCTCTGCCTCTTCATAAGCCTTCCAGAAAGAAAGAAAGTACAAGATTGACTGGTGCCTTTTGGTATATATAAAAAAAAACCAACATTCAGGCATATGTTCGGCGGACATGGCAATGGTTTCTGCTCACAGAACTATCCTGAAGAAACGTTTGCCACACTTCTGTGGAGAGTCCTCCTTTGGCATCGTAGGGAATGTCAGACTCAATGATAGTGGGATTCACAAGAGCAGAGAGGTGTGTGCGGACTGTGGACAGGTGGCGGCAGTAGGCCAGCCCTTAATGACAGAAATGTATGAAATAAGAGCTTTGTAGGTTTTGTAAAAGAGGCAGACATTTTGGAGGCAATCTTGAAGATGTTACGTACAGCCATAGAAAGCACGAGATATGATCTGGTACTTCATGGTCTCGCAAAGTAACTTCAAGGGTGCCCTGTAGAAGTTAACAGATTTAGAATTACAACCTCATAATTTTTCAAATTGTATTTATGTATCTGTTAATTTGGGTGAGTGTTGGGTTAGGGGCGTGTATGGATAGATAGTGTGGTTATGTGTTAAACTAACCTGTCATGATTGCAACCATTGGGAAGTCCCCCATCAGAAGAGCCATTCTGAGAGCAGGAGGAACAGGAAGACTTCCTTGGAATGGGCTGCCACATGCTCAGGTTCTGGTCCATCAGTTCTGGTCCAACTGTGTCATTATGAAAGTATCCAAAATATCACAATCTGCTGCTTTTCCCTCACTAAGTTCACCATCGCCATCACCGTCACCACCATCATCATCATCATCACTATCTGTGCCATAGTTCAACGTTGTATCTGAGAACTACGGTTTGGAAGAATGAAACTGCGTAACTAAGGTGGAAGCGAACAGTGACAGACCAAGATCAGAGACCAGGTTCTCTCTCTCTCTCCCAAAACAGAGCGAACCATGAGATGGATGGTGCACAAATGGAGAAGCAGAGGTATGAGGGGATGCTCATGCCATTTCTGATGAGGTGGGAATGATGGGATGCTGTGGCACCATCACAACCTATAGAAACAGGAGGGATGTTCACAAGACAGGGTAGAAGGTACAGGCCAGATGGGGAAGAGGAAATACTTTACAATGACAAACCACATGTGACAACACGGCACCACAGTACAGGATACCACCAAACACCACATACCAAACTCTTGACTGCCTGGATATATTATCCGGAACACATAATCCGTTGCCTCGTCATCGTCCTTATCAGAAAAGGACTCACAGGAGCCATGTGGACTTCTCTTCCGTAATTTTGGGAAAACTTTCCCCTGTTAAACCACAAAAAGTATTATTTTCTACTCAATAAGTACATATATCTTGTGCCAGCAATCTCTGGTCTTCCCTAGCCATGTCTGGTTAACAGATGTTAAAATTTTTTTGTTTGTTTCCATGCTCACCTTTCCCCTTTGGGACCACAGGGGAGGATCGAGCTGGCCGTGAGGCAGAAGTCCCGTCTCCAGACATGTGAGGAACTGCAGCAGATGTCCTCCTTTTGGGAAGCGGAACGGTGGTCTCTGGATCCCGTCCTGACTCACCAGAACCACAGTGCCCCCACTGTCCACTACAGACACCAGTACATCATAGGGAAACGCTGAATGTTTGCGAAGCATACAGAGTAGCATGTAGAGTAGCGTGTAGAGTAGCGTGTAGAGTTGGATGACTGGATGACTACTGGACTCACGGATGACTACTCACCACTTGAAGCTCAACCCTAGCAAAACTGAGCTTCTGTACATTCCAGGAACCCCAAACCCACACAACGACCTAACAGTCTCCTTTGAGAACATCTTGTTAACACCATCAGAAACTGCTCGAAGCCTGGGTGTAACGTTGGACAACGGATTGTCCTTCTCAACACATGTTTCAAAGCTGACCAGATCCTGAAGATTTCTCCTCTGCAACATATGGAGAATATGACCCTTCCTTTCACAGGAAGCTACTCAAGTGCTTGTGCAGTCTCTAATAATCTCTAAGCTGGACTACTGCAATTCCCTACTTGCAGGTCTTCCTCTACGGGTCATCAGACCTCTACAACTAATTCAGAATGCTGCAGCACGACTGGTCTTCAATCTCCCCAAGTTCTCACATGTGACTCCTCTGCTACGCTCTCTTCACTGGCTTCCAGTAGCGGCACACATCAGATATAAAACCTTGATGCTTGCTTACAAAGCCAAAAATAGACTGGCCCCTCCCTACACGATGTCCATGGTAAAAAGCCGATCTGTACAGCGAACACTCAGAACCTCAAGCTTGGTTCGACTTGAAACTCCATGCTTCAAGTCTCATGGAAGACAAAGCTCCAGACTATTCTCCGTCCTGGCTCCAAGGTGGTGGAATGATCTTCCATTAGCTGCTAGGACTGCAGAGTCTATTGCTATCTTCAAGCATAGACTGAAGACTCACCTGTTTGTTGAGTTCTTACCAGAGCACTAACTCAGCTGATACCACTTGCCGTTGTTCTAAATTGTATGACTGTCTATGGTTATTTGTGCTTCTTGGCAAACGTCTAACTTGCAAAACACTAGGTAATGATATTGACTCCTGTAGTTTAGTAGTAGTCTGACTCAATGGTGTCTTGAATGCTGGCCTATCCGTACTATTACCTAGGATGTATTCTGTGATCAGATGCAAATCACTTTGTAAGTCGCTCTGGATAAGAGCGTCTGCTAAATGCCGTAAATGTAAATGTAAATGTTAATGTAAATGAGTAGCATGTAGAGTAGCGTGTAGAGTAGCGTGTAGAGTAGCGTGTAGAGTAGCATGTAGAGTAGCGTGTAGAGTAGCATGTAGAGTAGCATGTAGAGTAGCGTGTAGAGTAGCATGCGTACACAGACTAACACCGGGTACTGCTGGATGATATTCATTTAGCAGGAGCCTCAAATCCATCAAGGATTAATGTCTCATTTACCTTGTTGATGGCAGTGCAAATACACAATTTCTTCTAGACGAATGGTCATTGCATAATCCCAGTATACACTGTTAAAGGAGCATACAAGAAAAAATAAATAAGCCAAAGAAGCAGACGCACAGACCATTCAGAAACTACTGTATATAATCCTGTATGTTTTTATTTATTTATTTTTTTACCTTTTTTCATAATCAAACTCTCCCATGTTGCCATTCATCAACTGGTTTGGTGTCCACTTCAGCGTCATGAGCTCTGCAGTCTGATGAAGAGATAAGTATCCTGGGATAGCCTCCATGTCATCTGTCTACAGAAACAGACAAGGCACAAGATGGGTACATTCATTTTGACTTGTCAGGGCCTGCTCAGTGAGGTCCGTTCTCTAAAGATATTGAATCATATTAGTTGATTCCGTACTGGCTGAACCAGGACGTTATTCTTGCCAAACAGCAGCGTGGCCCTGGAGTTCTGATGGAGAGACTCCACGTAGTCCCGGGCCCACAGAGACGGCCTGTCATCCATGCTACCACTCGACTGCCTTTTCTGGATCTACAAAAAAGTAGTGCATGTATGAGATGACTGCATTCAGCATTTGGCCCAAAGTGGTGGTGAAGGAGCACTAACGAGAGCAGGTCGTTTGGTGGGCGAGTCCTGTCGGCAGTGGCCACTGTGGATGCGATGCCTCTGCACCAGCTCATCGGCGGAGGGATCTGTCCAGAAGTGGTTAGCTGTCTTCGCCTTGGTGTACTCCAGAGCACAGGGACCAACTAGAGGACATAGATCAGTATGGGACACAATCATTGTTAAAGGAATATGCCACTCTGCTAATATAGCTAACTGGGAAATTATATCTATATAATGATGGCAACTAGCATAATTTCCAGAGTTCTGATTAAGAAATTAGCTTTCATGAGGAAATTTTTCACTAGGTCATTGTGAACAGTTTGAGATGAGATACAGGTGGTTGACCTGGATCCACCTGGCTCATACGACATGCAATAACACACTATACAAATTTATAATTTTTTCATTAAAATTTTCATTAACAATTTTCCTTTTATTCATGTTTAGTCGTTGGGTCAAGCCATTCATCAATTATGTCATGGTACAGCCTTTGACCCCTCCCTTCAGGTGTGTGTTTATGTGGTCTGAATCTATTGCCATATATGTACTTCCTGTGGGTGTGGCTGTTTGTGTATGTGTTCACCTGTCTCGTCATTATAATGTGTTAGATGCGGTGCTTGTTATGTGTTAAGTATATACATTAAGTATATATATATATATATATTGTGTTCTGCGTGTTCTGCGTTAAGTGACTTGCCATTGTCGCTTATGTTAAATAAACTACGTGTTTTGCATGGTACTCGTCTCTGCATCCTCTCAAACCTCGCACATGAAACTCTCACCAGATAACTCTGATCAAAAGTTTACATACCCTGGAAGTTGTTGCATGATAACATACACACAAGTTGACAGACGCAGGTTTAAATGGCCACTAAAGGTAACCATGCTCACCTGTGATCTGTTTGCTTGTCAATCAGTGTGTGAGAATTAAAGAGTCCATAAGTTACAGTGCTCCTGACAGACTCTTACATGAGACATGGGGAAAGCAAAAGAATTATGAAAGGATCTGCTGGAGAAGATAGTTGAACTTCATAAAACAGGGTTAGTATATGAAGAGATATCAAAGGAACTGCGAATGCCAGTCATCAGTGTTCAAACTCTAATTAAGAAGTGGAAAATGAGGGATTCTGTTGAAACCAAGCCAAGGTCAGGTAGACCAACAAAACATTCAGCTACAACTGCCAGGAAAATTGATCAGCATGCAAAGAAAAACACAGAACTAACGTCAGCTAGTATGTAGGACTCTCTGAAAAAGAGTAGTATGGCTGTTTCACCATGCACAATAAGGAGGTGCTTGAAGAAAAATGTGCTGCACGAGTGTGCAGAAGAAACCCCATACTACGCCACTGCCACAAAGCAGCCCACCTACAATATGCCAAACAGCAGAGAGACAAGCCTCAGCATTTCTCTAACAAAGTTATTTGGAGTGATGAGACCAAGATTGAACTTTTTGGCCACAACTATAAATGCTACATTTTATAGAGGAGTCAACAAGGCCTATTATGAAAGTACACCATGCCTACTGTAAAACATGGTGGTAGATAGCTGATGTTTTTGGGATGAGTGAGCTAAACAGGCACAAGGAACTTGGTTAAAATTGATGGCAGGATGAATGCAGCATTTTATCAGAAAATACTGGAGGAAAAGTTGTACTCATTAGCACGGAAGCTGCTCATGGGATGCATCAGATGTTCTAACATGACAATGATCCAAAACACAAGACCAAGTCGACGTGTCATTGGCTACAGCAGAACAAAGTGAAGGTTCTGGAGTGGCCATCTCAGACTCCTGACCTCAACCTCATTGAGCCACTTTGGGGAGATCTCAAACGTGCAAAAACAGCCCAAGAATTTACAGGAACTGAAGGCATTTTGCCAAGAAGAATGGGCAGCTTTACCATCTGGGAAAATAAAGTTTCTTATCCACTACAACAGAAGACTTCGAGCTGTCATTGATGTTATAGGAGGCAATGCACAGTTTAGAGGACTAAGGCATGTGAACTTTTGATCAGGCTAAACAATTGTTTGATAATAAATGGCTTGACCCAACCACTAGTCAGTATTACTCTCTGAGAGTGTTTTTAAAAATCACAAATTCTGCCAAGGAATTTAAACATATGAGCACAACTGTAACTACATACATATTATACCATGGGCTTGGAAAATACAATATGCTTGATACCCAGTAAGGATGCAAGGATTGGACCATCAACTGGGTCCCTCAGTAAAGCCTCTCTCTCATAGAATTTACTGAAACAAAATGAAGACAACTCTATGAACAATGCAGCAATGTAAACTATATACCATGAGGGATAGTGCACTCATACACAAATATAAATAATGGATTTCTAACCTGCTGTTCTCCACCAAGTACAAAACAATCTTATCCAACACTTTCTCGGTCAGCGCAGTGCGGATCCACAGGTGTTTAATGGCCTGAGGTGTGAGATTAGGAACCCGGGCTTGCTTACGGGTGCTTTCCTGGCTCATCTGAGACTGGTTCTGTCTAGAGCATTGCAAACCATCCATTAAAAACACATGTAAATAATTGAAAATCATATAAATATCACCCATCAAGGGGTGCATTAAGTGTTCTTTAAACTTCAATTAAAGGAATAATCTACTGGATTTACTGGACACTGGAGGCATATGAATTGTTTATTTATTTACAGTGTATATTATAGATTTATTCCTAGACTTGTGCCCTCGTGCAAGCACACAAGCCAAGGAGCATTAGATATGTAGGTCTCACTTGTTTTCGACAATCTGCTCGAGCTCCTGCACCTTCTTGCACAGCTCCTCAGCAGGAGGAAAGATCTTCCCCACCTTCATGAAAAGCGCGGCCAACTTGTTGCTACGCAGAAAGCCTGCTGCCCGCCTCTTCAGCCCATGCAAAACGCACGCTTCCACCACAGCTGCGAAAACATTGCGTCCGTGCCACAGATTACACAGCGTGTGCGCTGTATGCACACACTGGGCAAACAAATACGCATGTGCTTAAGATATGCAAAGTGGCTGCACAAATGAAAATGGATTAGGAGCACAATGGACAATTTTATTGCTCCTCTTAGCAAAATGCCCCATGGTTCAATAGCAGGTGAAGCCCCTTGTTTATCAAGCAGAGTTTACCAGTTTGTCTATTTGCTTACTTGCTGCACCAAAAAAGACTATAGTGAGTGCTGCTTCCTCTCTCTCTCTCTCTCTCTCTCTCTCTCTCTCTCTCTCTCTCTCTCTGATCCTGTCATGATGCACAGATTGGTAGGTGGATGTGGCAGAGCTTGACCTTTCAAAGTGTTGACACACACGGATATGATCTCTGCCTTCGGTCAAGGCAGTGAATGTCAACGGTCATTAACCACCATTAGAAGGCTTCCCTTCACCACTCAGTTACTGAACCTCCACTGAAAATGCTTCTCCTCTGCTAACAAAACAGCTCTTTACATTTACTGTACGTCAACAGGATCCCACCACAGTTTGGCATTATAACGAATCAATGCAGTTTCTCTCAATAAGATGGATCAAAAACTTTAAAAAGATTTTGAATCAACCCATTAGTACTGTGTAAAATATTGATCTGTATGTGCTGAGTGAGTCATTTCCTGTAAAGGACACAGTGTTGTACAAACAAAGCTCACGCTTCCTTATTGAGCATTCAAAGCTGATTCAAAAATAGTTTGTCTGAAAAGGCAAGAGGTCACAAGCTTACCACAGAATGAGATAATATGGCTGCTGTCCTCGTGAACAAACTTTCGAGTCACCGCCTCCTCCATTATCTGCTTCACCTAAACAGGAGGATGTGAAGGAGGTGGGCAAACATTTCACTAACAAAAGAATTAATTTATTGATAAAGAGCTGTGGAAGATGGTAGAGAAAAGGACAATTAAAGATTGCCAATTACAGACGTGAAAGGCAGGTGGGAACGTGAAACAGAGACTGTAAGTCGGACAGGTGGGCGTGTTCACACATGATGATTTCCACTATGTGTTGAGCATTTTGAGGTCCTTGCTGACAGTGAGTCATATGTGGTGTAGGTCTAGCAGGGACAGAAACATCCACGGTATTGAGTAAACTAGCGTCCTCTGTCACTATGACAAGATTGCTTTTTTAGGCTCTCTGCAACACAAGGGGATGATCAGTGTTGTAACGTATTGGTTTTAGGAATGACTTAAAACTGTAATTTGGGGCTATTGCAATGACAGGACATTTTAATAAAGAAAGAAGTTCATACACTGAAAAAAGCTGTTCCTGCTAACTGGTTTCCAGTTAATATATGGCCTTGCCATAGGGAGAATGTATCCTGGAACTGTATTCCTGTATTCCTTTATTCTAGGAACGTGCACATCTTTTAAAATCTCATGTTTTCTACCTAAATATTGTCAGATGTAGGCTATCGTACCTATGTAGCTGTAATGTTATCATTTTTAAAAAGCCTTGTTTTGTTATTATTCAAAAAGCCTTGTTGAACATTATAATTATGGAACAATCTATTTTATTTATTTATTTTTGTATGGAAAATATTAAGATTTCCTGTTATTATTTTTGTTACATTTGTTACAATTTCTTGCATTACTCTGCGATATGTACAACGGATTTATAGTGTCATTCTTGCTTAATTTGTTTTTGTGCATGCCTTCCTCCAGTAAACTGAATGAATCATTCTTAAGGGCAAGGTAGCCTTTTTTAACGGAACAAAATGTCATGTCTTCGCATAATAAAGGAAAACGATACGGGTCTTTTTTCCATTTCAAGCGTTAGGCCCACCCACGATGAGCTGTCGTGTTCTTGTGAATGATTTTCACCACTGAACCGCATGTGATACATCTAAATGAAAGCCATTCAGTTACAATGTACTGATAAATCTGCCTTAAACGGGATATTCGAATACAGTATAGCTTTATTTTGCCAGCGCAAAATGTGGATTATATTGACGTTTAGGCACCAAAGGACAAATAAAATGACCTTGTTTAGATACATGATTCTCTGGCGTAACAGTTTCCCCCATTAACGTGAAGACTTGAGTGACAGTACCACAAAAAGCAAGAACAGACGAAAACATGGCATCAGCATCAATGCGAGTTCTATCATTTTAATACTCCACCAAGCAGTGCAAGGGCTCAAACACAAAATAATGAACAAAACGAAGTGGTAGTCATATATTTCTTTTAGACAAAAATATTTATTCAATTGTTTATGTCGTCTTGTTTCCTACAGGCGATATTGGGACGCAATATATCGAACAAGGCAAAACAACGGTTGCTAAGGAAAGCGAGACAAGCTCGGTCGTTTGCAAAAGCTAATTATTCTACTGCCGAAACACGGATTACCCACCTCTTTCTTCACGCTGCGCAACAATCGCTGACGCGTCTCTGTCTCTACAAGGTAAACAAATCAATATTCTTGTCATAATGACTATGTCCAGTACTCTAATGAGTTTGTCACATCACGCTGGCTTTGAGAAACAAATTCTTACCTCCCATTTTGATTTATGGTTAATATGTGTTATTTCAAATTGTAGACCTCCTGTTATCCCTCACCAGCTCGGCTTACTGATGAAAATGTACGCAGGATCCGGCGTCGGTCACACAGGCAGAAGCACTGAAATTGTCACCGTGAGTCAGTGCTGCGTATTTCCAGGGTGTGGCATCACCGATTTATCTTTGTTAAACATGAGATTTCGCGCCAACATTCTCTGTGACCAAAGCCGAAATGCTGATTTACTGTAATACCTTAAAGCTCATTATAATTTCAACTATTCTATTATGTTTATGCGAGGTCTGCATACCACTCTCTTCCATGCACGCCCTTGTTCATTGGTTACATGAAAGCCAATCCTAAAACAGAGACAGCTGTGCACGTTATGGACGCGCCCCCTTATCATGAACCTTATTGCCAAGTAAATTAATGCGAACGTAACACCCGTGTGTCATATGTATATTTACGAGTTTCTTTTTACATCATGACTAGTGAAACACGCTTTGCCAGTTAGCCATGTGATCTACTACCTCAATGAGTGAAGCAGCGTTCTTACAGCACCATGGACAGCAACCAAGTATATTGTTTTAACCCAATACAAGTAACCAGACAACCAAGTGGGTGAATTCATAACAGGTTATGTATATTACATATTTTAAACTTTGTCTTGCATGTTTAGTTACTGTAATCTATTGCAATAATTTGTTCAAGGAAACACTTTGTTTAATAGTAAAAATGGAGGATGCTAATATTTACGGTTTGGGGCTTCTAACTGCACCTATTTGGACAAAAAATATATATATTTGGCCTGAATGGTATTTTTAGATAAGGAATCTTTTTGAAGAGCTGTTGGTGACAACAGCAATGTAAAACATAATCAGCAATGCAAATGTAAACCCTTAATAAAAAAGTTAGGACTAACGATACGTTTGAATCCTGCAGGTTTTGCTACATTGGATTTTTTTTAATCATTTTAATATAATAATCAATAATAATATATTAATAAAGGCTTTTCAGTTAGGCTAATGGTTAGGTCATTTAGTATCAGGTACCATAAATAAACATAAACATTAAAAGCATGACCGTGTGTCGCTGTGGAAAACTGCTAAATGCTGCCAATGTAGTTTAATGCACCAACCAGAAATATTTTGCCTCCAGAATCACCGAAAGAGTTTACCTCACACCACAGCTGCTTCTACTCGCGGCTTAATATTGACCTTTTTGCGTGTAATTGGCTTAAGTGTGCAGATATCCAACACTACTGAAAATAGTGATATTTCTTTAGAATAGTAGACGTCAGTAGTTGCAGCAAAGTCATAATTTATTTATCAATTGAAATAAAAGCAAATAAAAACATATGGCCTTATTAAATATAGATCATTATAATGCTAATCATAAGTATAATATTAATACAAACACCAAATTAAAATGTTATACCATATAACATAGTATAACCATGCCATGCATGTTCCTATTAAAATTCATTTACAGATAATAAATACAGTGCTGAACAAGTAGAATAACTTTCTAAAAATTACATTGTACGCCACAAATTGATGTTGACAGAACTGTAAAACACACATTTCAAAAGACAGTACATTATTATTTATTCAGTGTAACTTAAAATGATAACATACATTGTTCTGCACCAACTAAAAGGAATCTGATGGAAGAAATAGAGATTATGTCCACTGCAGTCGTGCTCTGAAACCGGGCCTCTGAATCTAATCTCTAATAACACAGACGACCCCATCTTGGCCATTTTATACAGCCAACATCACGTCGTTTAATGTGCTAATCTTCTGGACCAGCACTGGGTATATAAAGTCAATAAAACCACCTTCACGAGGTTTTACAGAATTCTGGATAAGAGGTGAGATGCTCCGCTGCTGTGTTTCCTCCGCCCGTCTGCGGTACTATAGCCGGTCTCCTCCCCACTCAGGAAGTAGACAAACAAACAGGCTCCAGTGAAGTGCACGGAACAAGGGCGAAATTGTTCTCCTTTACCTTCTTTTTCATTCTGTAGTAATTGTTTTTTTCCTGTGATACAAGTATTTAATCTCATGAATGTGAAAGACAAGAACATTTCAAGGACTTCTGAAGTAAACTATGTCAATGAGGCCTCGAAATAGGGAAATATGCGCTGATTGCAGCGCCCCTGGTAAGTCAAATTTTGAACTTGGCTATCCGTTAGCTTAGCCAGCAGCTAATTAGATGGAAAAACCGCCTTACATTAGAGTAAGATCGCACCTACTGACAGTTTGTCTGGTATATACGGACAGTGTTGATTTATTTCGCTGATGGTTTTCATTTAGATGATTGATTCTTTTCATATTTTCTTGCTTATTAGCTAGCCGCCTGGCTATAGAGCTATCCTAGCTAGCTAGTTGGCTTCTTTCTAGCTAAGTGGCTAGCTAGTGAGCACAGAACGCGTAGTTAACTAGCTAACTAACTAGTGGACTTGAAGAAGAAAGACCAACACTGTCAGTCTTTTTGAGAAATGTCTGTAAGTTTTTAAGGAGATTCTTATTCTCTTGGCAGACGTATTTGTAGATAACGGGCTTAGCCTGTGGTGTTGATTTAAGCTGCTCACAGCCCTTCGGGACAGTGTGGGTCGTGCTACAACAGCGCGTTGTAGAAGAATACAAGTGTTAGTTTATGTGTATTTGCAATTAATAGCCATGAATTTTACACTAGAGCACGGACTGATATTTCTTACTAGCGAGGTAACTAGCTTAGCTTTATGAACGCAAATCTGCCAGGAAATTTACCAGAAAAAAATAACAGTAAATCAATGTCCCAAGAATCTCCGATTTAATGGCATTATAACGTTGTCCTTTTTGCGCATTCAGAAAACGTCGGGTGTCAAAGAAAAAGAAATATATCAACACGGACAACTCAAAATATTTTACACGTAGCCTACATTATTCAACAGGTTTAAACACTCTTCCCATCAGAATATTGTTTGATTTATTCCTGCGTTGCCTTTGAGGGTCAGCCATACAGATCGTGGTTTAAACCTAGTCCTAGACATGATAAGAGTGCCAATATTGGCTGAATACCACGGTTGAAAATCTCGTTTAACCTAGAGTTACGTTTAATAGGAGGCAAATTATGTTTTTCGCCCACGGACATATTTTTGTCACCCACAATATGCTCCGCAGAGCCTCGTTGGGCCTCGATCAACAGAGGAGTTCTTATCTGTGATGAATGCTGCAGCATCCACAGAGGCCTGGGCCGCCACAGTTCTCAGGTCCGCCACCTGACCCACACGGCATGGCCGCCGTCCCAGCTGCAGGTAAGAAGCGCCGGGACGCTTGGTTCAAACTTTTAGGCGGATGGGTCGCTTTCCGTGCAGTCGCAGCCCAGAGGAAATGAGCTGTTGTGTCACACTTCCCCAAATAGAATTACAGAGAAGCAGTACACGCTTCTGTAGGTTTGTAGGTTTGTTCGTGATGTGGTGTCTATTTAAATGTACTTAGAGAATTGTTTTAGAGAATTGGTGATACTGGTTGGCCAAATCCAGGAGACCTTATATTGATGCAATGAAATCATTACAATGAAACTGTGATTATTACATTTTTCTTAACACTTGTGTAGGAATATTTTGTTTTTATACAATTTTTATTTTATGTTTTGTGCAATGTGTTTCTACTCCAGATGGTTCAGATGTTATACAGCAATGGGGCAAATTCGATCTGGGAGCACAGTCTTCTAGACCCCTCCTCCGTCATGAGTGGAAAACGTAAAGCCAACCCACAGGACAGAGTGCAGTGAGTGACGTGATTTACATCCTGGTTATGGCTCTGGCGGAATCTGCAGCATTGTTATTGGAGGCTTTCCTTCAGTATAAACATGCTTGATGTTTCATAGCGAGGAGGAATTTTGGTGGTGGAGAGTGGGGCTCGTCTGCCTTTGCTGTACATAATGAGCTGTTTAGTGTCTAATTCTGCCTGTCAATGCACCCATGCCTTTTGATTTAGTCCCAATAAGACAGAGTTCATAAAGGCCAAATACCAGATGCTGGCCTTCGTGCATCGCATGCCGTGTAGAGAAGATGATAGTGTGACTGCAAAGGACCTGAGCAAGGTAAAACTGTGCTGCACGTTTAACTGTATTTGATTTAAAGCTCTTATTCTGTATTTTTCTGTGTGATCCATTGTAATGCATTTGCTTAAACCTCAGCTCAAACTAATGCTGAAATGATCTTGTCTTCAGCAACTCCACTCCAGCGTGCGGACCGGTAACCTGGAGACATGCCTGAGGCTGTTGTCGCTTGGTGCACAGGCCAACTTTTTCCACCCGGTAAGTTCCGGAAATGATGTCTATCTCGCCGTGCGTGACGGAAGGCCATGGGTCCAACGGAGTCTCGCTCTGTTTCGCCTTGCAGGAAAAAGGGAACACTCCGTTACACGTGGCAGCTAAAGCAGGACAGGTGCTGCAGGCCGAACTCCTCACCGTGTACGGGGCCGACCCCGGCGCTCCAGACAGCAGCGGGAACACGCCCATCGATTACGCAAGGTGAAGCCGACTCGCATCAGCCAAGCCAGATAAAGAATTGTGATTGCAATTGTGATTGGCCATTTGTGATTGGTCAGTCGGGATACAAATGAACACAAACAAAGTCTTTGCTGTATGTCTCCTCAGACAATCAGGGCACCAGGACCTTGCTGACCGACTAGTGGAGATCCAGTTTGAGTTATCGGACAGACTAGCGTTTTATCTGTGCGGAAGAAGGCCAGGTAATGAGAACTGTAGAGATCCTGGTTTGAACAGTTTGTATCTTGGGTATAGCAGAAATCAGCCAAATATGATATCTGTTCAGCTGTTTTTTCATTGGTTTAAGTTAGAAGTTGAAGAAAAGGGTGATTGTGTGCAGCTGTGTGATTTACAATATGTTCATTTCAGATCACAAAAATGGACAACACTTCATAATCCCCCAGATAGCAGACAGGTATGAGTAAAAAAACGTTTAAACAACTTTGTACGTGTGTGTGTGTGTGTGTGTGTGTGTGTGTGTGTGTGTGTGTGTGTGTGTGTGGAAAAATGTAATTTTGGATTGGTTTTTCCTCACGCTTACCTTTTAACGGATAAGGAATATGTAAGTATGAGAACCTTGTGGCTGCACGTTCGTAAGTTTTCCCTGTTTACGTGTTTTCGTGTGTGTGTGTGGTATACAAGTGTGTTTTTATCTGTGATTTGATACAGCAGTCTGGATTTGTCAGAGCTGGCTAAAGCTGCAAAGAAAAAGCTCCAATCGGTAAGTCGATATTGTCTGTTAGTTGAGTAAAGCTGAGGAACGTATTATCTCAAAACCTCAGAAATGTTCTATGCATTCAAAAGTTTCACTGGTTGATTTCAATCTTGGATAGCGTTCCAACACTCCTCAAGTCCTGTTGTTTTGAGCTTTAAGTCTAACACGAGCAAATGCTCCTTATTCCAGCTCAGCAACCATCAGTTTGAAGAGCTGGCCATGGACGTGTACGACGAGGTGGACAGAAGAGAAACAGACGCAGGTTTGTTCGAGTCCGTCTCTTCACTGTTGACATCTGGGTCTCGGTTACCACACTGAACCTGGAAGAAGGCCTTAGTGTACGATCCTGTTACGGTCAAGAATAGCTAAATGCCTCATTTCAGTAGTAGATTGGTTGATTCTATGAAAGGTGATGCCTGACGATGGTTTTGTCGCCACCTTGTGGCCGCAGTGTGGCTCGCCACACAGAACCACAGCGCTCTGGTGACGGAAACCACTGTGGTGCCCTTCCTCCCCGTCAACCCCGAGTACTCATCCACCAGGAATCAGGTGAGCTGGCATGTCGCCTCCCCAGCCTCCGTGCAGGTTCTGTCCCTCTCACACGATGGAGTAGCGACCCCATTTTCAGCCCTCCCCTCTCTCTTCTTTGGGGGTAACAGGGCAGGCAGAAGCTGGCGAGGTTCAACGCTCACGAGTTCGCCACGCTGGTGATCGACATTTTAACTGATGCCAGGCGGCGTCAGCAAGGGAGTTCTCCAGATCACGCCAAAGGTGGGGAGAACTTCAAGCCCCATCATGAGCTCACAGCTAACACTGCTGCGTTATTCGTAAAAGACTACTAGGCCTTAGTTTTTAAACTGCTCAGTTTGTAAACTGTCACTGCCGGCCTGTTGTTGTTGCCGTCGTTTTGGACACCATATCTGTCCTTTCTCCCAGAAAACGTGGAGCTGATTCTGAAAGACATTGGCAGCCGTCACGGGAGCGAGAACCAAGAAGTGGACCAGCCCGACTACGACAGCGTGGCGTCTGACGAGGACACCGAACGAGAGGCTGCATCTGGCAAGGATGAGCGGACTAAGGTGCTTTTGCTGGTTGGCCGTGCGTGGAACCGTCCCCCAATTAGCCACGGGGCTTCTCCTCAGGGGTGTGACGGAGGTTGTTTGAGTCGAGAACCTTCTCAGACCATCTGTGCTGTTTGCTTCCAAACATGCGTTTCCCAAGCCCTAATGGCTGTTTGTTGTGTCAACAGCTGAGTCTCCTACCCTCCACATCTCGTTATCTCTCCCTCTGTCTGCGTCCCCCCCTCTCGCCCCTCCCAGAGCTCGGAGTCATCCGACCTGTCGGACGGCCCCATCACGGTGCAGGAGTTCATGGAGGTCAAAAGCGCCCTGAATGAGTCGGAGGCCAAGATCCAGCAGCTCCTCAAGGTCAACTGCCACCTTAGCGAAGAGCTGAGGGTCATGCAGACCAAGGTGATGACCCTCTACACCTTCCTGCGCCCTGCTTGGTGCTGCCGTGTCATTCCAGCTCCTGTTCTTGCTTGCTGTGGTTATCTGATCTGCATAGCTGAGTGGCCCCTTCAAGATCCCTTCAAGATTTGATGGGCTATCGGATTCTGTCTCCTGTCTCCTCACCCCTGTCTCTCCATACCACACTGCCTGGTTCTACTCTCGAGTGTTTACCCTGTGCACAGAACCAAGTTTTAGACATAGATCAACTCCCATTCTGACACAGTGAACCCCACAGAGAAATTTGAAGCCTTTTTAAAATGTAAAATCTGATAGCGAGTTGTTTTGCATCCATTCTTGTTGTCATGGTAAACCAGGGCATGGATCATTGCACGCACCCTCTCTACTATGGGTGGGTTTTTTGGCAAAAGGACCTCTCCATGCTGGTGACGTTGTCACAACATAACATAAGATTTTGTAAAGCTATGCTAACAAACTGGAACACACTTGATGCACAATAGTAGATCATTATAAACACGAATAATAAGAACATTAAAATGGCATGGTTTTTTTTTTCTTTTCTTTTCATTCAAGCTAAAAACTGTGATATTTTGCATTTACCTAGAAAGGCTTGTGACAATTTATCACATACTTGGCATATCTAAAGGCGTGCGTGTGCGTGTGCTCTGTATGTGGACAGCTGAATTCCTTGCAGACCGAGAACAGTTCTCTACGATGGCAGGGACCCAACAGCCCTCAACCTCCAGAGCCACAGCGCCGGGCAGCGTCCCGCGGGGGCAGGGCCATGTCCATGTACGAGACGGGCTCGGGCCTGAAGCACTACCCCCCGAGAGCAGACTCCGCCCACCACGGCCCCGGTAGACTCATGCTGCAACCCCTCCCACCCAACGTAAGTGCAGGACCAAGGGGAGCATTAGGGCTTGACTCCTCGCGGTACCTTTTCGGGCTGTAGTCGGTACCGGTCGCTGTGTGATCCTGGGTTTGAGGTGTGGTTTATCATCTGCCATTTGTCAAACTCCTCCCCTCGTGCCTTGGTAAAAAGACAAAACTGGATTTGAACCCTTTCTAGATGGGGAAGGGTCCATCCGTGGCCGCCTCCTGCTCCCTTCCCAGCTTCCCCTCCTCGTCCTGGGCGTGGGATGAGCGGGTCCAAAGGGTGATGTACTCCCTCACTGAGCAGGCCGTCCTCCCTGGGGAGGGTTTCTCCGCTGCCTGGCTTCCCCTCTAGCCCAACCCACTGCCACCCCCCACCCCTCCCATGTCTGCATGCACCCCGCCCCTTACCACCACCACCACCATCCCGGTTCATGACGGTCATGCGACAGTGTGCTACTAATCTCACGGAACAACCACAGCGAAGGCACGATGGCTTGGAAGTCTGCGCTGGCCTCTCCGCCTGACGTATGCGGTCGCCGCCGGCCGGGCGCTCTTCTTTACCGCTGCGGCGACTCTCCTCCGCTGTGTTCTCCCGCGTTTTCCGAGGAGGCGTTGCCGCTGCGTGTACGTCCTCGCATGACGCCTGCGCTGCTGCCTGGGGCCGTCGTTGCCGTGCGCGTGTCTCGTCTTGAGTGAGCCTCGTCTGTGGAAAGTGGGCGTGGTCGTCGGAGGGGGCGTGGCACATGTGGGTGGGGCTCTCACCGGACTCTATGACTCACCACAGGGCTCCAGGGTGGAGGGACAGGGCAGCGACTACGACAACACACCCAACCACGTGGAGCTGGACGACTCTGGGTACGTTTCCCTGAGCTCCACCTGAAGGTCCAGAGATGCTGATGTCTGTTCTTGCTAATGCTGATCTGTTAATCTTGGTTTTATTTAAACTCAACACAACACACCCGATCGAGATAATCAGGTTTGTCATGAGGTGTAAGTCATGTTTGATAATTAACACTCCAGGGCACTAAATCTACAAGGAACAGGGTTGGGCTTCTCTGGCCTTGAGCTATTATCGTTGCTCAAAGATGTGAAAGATGTGGCACTAATATGGTGTTCTTTCATACTGGTGTACCAGCCCTGGTCCCCTGAGCATTCCCAGGACAGGGGGCCGACTCGGGGAAGGAGCCATCCCTGAGCTGGGGGACCCAGACGAGCATGAGGCCGACCCCACTCTGCCCTCCACGGAGGACGTCATCAGCAAGACTGAACAGATCACAAAGAACATTCAGGAGCTACTGCGGGCTGCACAGGAGAACAAGCACGACAGGTGACTGTGTGCATGCAACACACACACACACACACACGCACGCACGCGGCCATACTTGGAGCCTGTGGCTTGATATCTGGAGTTAATTTCAGGCTGTGGCAGTGTCATTTTGTAGGGCGGTGGTTCTCTCCATTTAGTACTATTGTCGGTCTGCTTTCACTTCCTCCTTGCCGCTTCCCATTGTGTTTTTCTACACGTGTCACAATTTTACTCTGCAGGCGTCCCAGTACAGCGCCCCCTGCCTGTCTCCAAGGCAGACTGCCACCTGTGTCTGTGGGCTCTGGGTGGTGGGGAAGTTGAGCGTCTTTGAGCAGCGCCCCCTGGTGATTTGAGCTGTTGCACAGGCAGACAGTGCAACGGCTACGGCTACATATATCTACATATTTTATTTATGAACACCTTTTCTATTGCTGGATGGAAAGGTTAATCAGATCTTTTGGTGCAGTTGTAGGATCAGAGTTTTTCGATCAAATGGGCCATTTATCTTTAGAGCTTTTCTAAAAGTGACCGTTGCTTTGCCGACTGCTTCCCTGTGATGTAACGGACCGTGTGCCTGGTTTTCTGGGTTCCACCTAATTTGCACCATACATGTGGAGTATTGCTTCAGGCCTTGGTTGTCACCAGGTTCTTTTTGATTCGCATCCTCACCTGGTTTGTTTTTTAATTAAAAACCTCATATCTTCAAATTTACCTTTTGTTGAATGAACACAGTTCCTTTTGATAATTTCTCTGTCTCTGGACTGTCATGCAGTTTCTAGACTAAATAGCAGCCTTGATGTGAGCAGTAGATAAATGAACATTGTCTATAGAACGTATCTATAGAAGACTCAGTATTCGGTATTCTGGTTTTTGAAGTGTCTTTCCGTTGACGCGACGCATCTCTTGACATCATCTCACTTGTCTCTTGTCCATTTCGGCAGTTTTGTTCCATGTTCAGAAAGAATTTATCAAGCCGTGTCTGAAATGGCAGCTCTCTTTCCCAAGGTAAGGTTGTTGTTTTTTTTTTATATTAGGAATGCTGAACTGACATCAGTTTTTTGTGGATAATATATTTATGAACAGTGGACTAGTTTGATCCTACCTAAGGGGATATTTCATGAAGCACTATTTCTCAGTAAATTGAAACCCAGTTTGGATTCACCAATTAACAATGTCTATAGTGTTTCCTCTCCTATTGGACTGTCTTGACTTGCCTTAAATTATCTGGCTAACTGGGGAAAACCTGCTTTGAAGAAAATGTTTTGGGAATACAAGCCTACATTTGATTCCCACTTTACTGCCAGCATCATGTTGAGTTTAAATAAACAGCCGCCCCCACCGGGTGTGATAATGGACCCCCCCGTGACCTGTCTCCCTCCCCAGAGGCCGAGCTCTGAGATGGTGCGTGGGTCTCTGCGTCTGCTGACGTCCAGTGCCAGCCGGCTCCAGGGTGAATGCCACCGTGCCACGCCCCCCGATTCCTGCCCTGCTGATGCCCAGCTCGTCACCCAACAGCTCATCCAGTGCGCCTATGACATCGCCAAGGCTGCCAAGCAACTCGTCACCGTGACTACCAAAGAGAGTGACTGACCTGCTACAGGGCTTGCCCTCTTCATTTCAGAATGGAAAATGTCACTCTACATTACAACTTTTTTTTTATGGCATCAGTATTATAAAGTATTTTGTCTTTTTTATTATTTAAAAAAGGTTTAACCAAGGTTTTAAATTATAACCTTTGCTGAATAACCTAAGGTTACAAATGTTGACACATAATGGTATATTAACATTTCTTTCAACATAAAGGCCATAGGTTCTTACATTCTACCACCATGTACCGCAGTTGGTACTGCCAATTTCTGGTAACTTGTCAATGTGCAGTAGATGACAACAGTATTCTGTAGATAAAACAACCAGAATGTGTTCAATCCCTGCCCTCTGGACATTTCTGTGTGAACCATCACTTTAACCAACAACCTGTAACTTTTAATAGATGTACAGTACTAAAAGTGTCTTACATGTATGCTCTATCCTATAAGCTATTACCTCAGTCTGTTTTATATAATATATATAAACACTTTATTCTCAACTTCTCTAACCCGTTCCCACGGTTCGGAGACCCTATAAAGGTCGGAGACCTTTTTTCATTTTTTTTTTTTTTTTTTTTTGGGGGGGGGGGGGGGGTGGAGTATTTGACCACACGTTTTTTTTTTTACGACTTTATTTCGACCCGTTTTGTTGATAAATGCTAATAGCTGACTGGAGCATCTGTTACTTTTCACTGCGTTTGTGTGTAACCGCGATTGTGAATGGAGATCCGCTCGGAGGACGTGTTCAGTCGCCACGTCTCCACTCGTCACTCTGTATGTGGTGGTCTTCGTTTGTTCTCGTATATTAATTCAGTACGTTGTATAATATAAATGCTGCTAGCTGTCTACTATATATGCAACTAATAAGATGGTGTTAGCTAAAATCCCATCCATGTCACAATTTGGAATCTGTTCAAGGTGCACCGATGGACCATGTGGATTACGTAGCTAAAATAATAAGAAACACGTCGGTTTAGCTTCTGTGAAAATCCTTCCAGTAAATATAATAAACCACGATTTGTTACATGCGTTTCGTGCATAAGTAAACTGATGTTCATGTATTTCAAATACTCCCTAGAAGATTGATACGGTTAGTACATTCTTGTATTTATAGAGCTTAGGAACGGAATAGGAGAGGGTTGTTTTACCCAGAACATAGAAAAACGAGTCAGTTCATAGAGTAGTGCTATTTTAATAATTCACCAGTGTAAACACTGACTACTGATTCTGCAGTCAGCATACATACTACTTTGCATAAACAATGAATATGCAGTGAAACGTTGCCCGTCTCATTGGCTCGCTACTTCCCACCTGTTGCGTAGGGTACAGCCCACTTCCAGTACGAATGACTACGGGTTCCGGGTTTGTGTTGCGGCTGACAGGGTACGCTTTTCCTTGTAAAATTTCATTTCTCTCTTTAAGAATGGCACTATTGCTGGACAATCAGTTTGTCCAGCTGCCTAATACAAACGAAGTTGATACGAAACATTTTTTGGATTCGGTATCTCATCTTCCGCCCTTCTTTGGTGAGTAACGTCCCCCCTTGAAACAGTAACTTGTGCAGTTAACGTATACGTGCTGGATTGTTGAAACAAGACGTCATGAGCTGGTCCTCCTTAAGTACTAATTAATGGAGTTTACTGTTAAGAGCTGAATAGTGTTGGGTGACCACTAGGATTAACGTTTATTCCACAAAGATGCTTTATTTAATAAAATTGTGTAACTTCCCGTGCCTGTAGGCTTTTTTGAGCTCCAACCCCTCAAATGAAACTTGAACTGGAGAATATTTAAACAGACCTAAGGGTGCCAATGATCACACGAATCCCCTGAGAGTGCTGGCCTAATAAGGGTGTTATTAAATATTCATCAGACAACATGGGCATACTGCCATGTTCATTCCTTTAAAGTACATACTGTGATGTCTAGGTCAAGGGGCTCAGCAAAGTTGAATAAAACTGGTTAAATTAGCCTACGGTGTTTAGTTATGATAAAGTACTCTCAGTGGTTCATGAACATTTGAAGAGCTCCACCCAACACATATCTCAGTCTGCCCCGTTTCTGTACGATCAACCAAAAGCATGCAGGTTTCCTTGAATCTAAGTGCTAATGATATTTGTCTGGCAAAGATCTGTAGGAATTTCTGAACTGATATTTATTAGTATGCTCTAGCTACCTTTGTATTAAATTTCAAGGAATGATCACATCGACATTACTATATGAGCACTTGATTTATCATGATAATATCTCTAATGAAAATGAACCATAAAGCTAGTCATGTTAATCCCATGTTACTACCTTGTCCTTTTTACCAGATTGTCTCGGCTCCAAGGTTTTTGCTCCTATCAAATCCGACATAAGTGGGAATATCACAGTAAGTATGAAACGTGCCTCTGGACTTTCTTGTTTAAACACATCCAAGCACAAGCGTTCAGACCCATTTATATGAGCTTCTCTCTGCCTTCTTGCTTTATTTTATTTTATTTATTTATTTCAAGAAAATCAAGGCTGTTTATGACTCAGACCCAGCACAATTTGAGACCCTACAGAAGATTCTGGAAGTGGAGAGGAGGAAGTATGGATCAGAGTGGCCCAAGGCTGGGGCCACACTGGCACTCATGTGGTTAAAGAGGTGAGAAGAGGATCTGGGCCTCAGATCAAATGGCTGGACTGTTAAACAAGTTCTATTAATATTACTAAACACTATATTGTAATGCAAGTTGGTTAGTTTTGTTCTCGCAAGCAGTTTGGCTCTGAGTCCTTGTCTGGAAACACAGTTGATGTCAAGCCATGAGACTTTCATGTAAACACTGAAACACAAAAAAAATAAATTCACAAGAAGCTTGATGGTTAATGGCTCCGTTGGGGTGTTATTTAGAATGCCATCAGCACTACGCTGTGCGCACAATTGTCGAGAAGCACAATTTGTTTTTGGAGCTCAGACATTACTAGTTGCTAACTGCCTTCCTCAGAGGCTTGCGCTTCGTGCAGATCATGCTACAAAGTCTGGCTGACGGGGACAGAGACGAGCGCAACCCCAACCTCATCCGCATCAACATCACCAAAGCCTACGATGGAGCCCTCAAGAGGTACCATGGCTGGATTGTCCAGAAGGTCTTCAAGGTATGAAAGACAATGCGAGAACTATTGTGGGTGCACTCACCAATGTGAATGACTAAATTGAATTAAATAAGCTGCGTTCGGTTTTACTGAATGTACACACAATGAAGTTGGGCAGTAACAACAACCAGCACAGCATTATGCTGAGGTAACTCCCCTGACACAATGGTATACGAAATGGTAATATGAAGTGTGAGAAGTACGCAAATGTAGATTCATATTGGCTGCATAAAGCAGTAAATGAATCATGGGCAATATATGGTGTGTTAGCCCAAAAACTCCCAAGCAGGTGTCTCTGAGACCACTGTCATTCCTGTAACATATCTTCCATAGTGGTTTCTGTGCAGTTCTGAATATTTCACAGTAGTTGCTGAATATGTTTTAAAAGTAATAGTCAAAATGATTTGCCTGGAGTTCGAGGTTAATAAAAGAAAGTTCGCATCAAGAATGTAGCTCTCAGAGTGAATTGGTGGGATCAGTGTTGCCTGGAAAAGTTATATAGCGGTATCCTGTTCATATGTACATATGTGGTACATTGAGTGTGTACAATTGCATGAATCCAAACCCAGTGTATGGAAACTGCAAAGTGATCTAAGATTCAGATTTTAGTTAGCAGAGGAATGCATTGGTCATTCATCTATGACACAATCACAAACCAGTTTTTACAAAAAAAAACAACCACAACCTGTAACATCTTTCCAAGCTAGCTGTCCGACAGAAGTCCAAAATCCTGATTTCACTGCCTTGTCGTTGTCATAAGAGGCCCCAGAACTCTTCGGGCCCCTCGGAACCGAGTGTCACCTCGTGTTTTCCCTCCCCGCTAGGCTGCTCTTCTTGCTGCGCCATACAGATCAGACTTCCTGAAGGCCTTATCCAAAGGTCAGGAGGTCACAGAGGAAGAATGCCTAGCAAAAGTGCGCCAGTTCCTGGTGAATTTCACCGCCACTGTGGATGCCATCTATGACATGTACACAACAATGGACGCTGAGCTAGACTACACAGTGTGAATTCCCTTGGTGTGTGCGATTATGGTTGAGGTCAGCTGTTTTCTCAGGTCAGACAGCATTCTACTAGAGTATTCTATTAGAGTATTCTACTAGACTACCCCTTCCTGGTCGCTCTTCAATGCTTTTCTATTTCAGGGCTTTTTGCAAAACCTAAAAAAAACAGGGTCTTCTTTGCTTATTACCTTTGTAAGGTCTTGGATACCTACAGCAGGCACCAGTGTCAGGAGAATTCCTGTGGCAGTGATACAGTTACTCTGAAAGTATCATAGACGTTATCTGGCCAGGAGAACTTTTTCTTACAAAATCTTTTTATGGTTTGATTATTGTGTTTTTGTTTTGTTTTTTCACATTGACCCTTGCAATCAGTACATTTCAATACAAATACAATGAAAACCTCCATCCAGCAGGGTTTAGTACCTAATGTAACATACCAGGATGTCTTCAGGATCTGTAAATAAATGTGTTAGGCTCACTCTAGGACTGAAATCTCCAGCCGTACAAACGTGCCGCTATTTTACAGAAAAAAACGCTTGATCCCTTAAAGGGGCTCATTGCTTTGCGTTTAGTTCACATGCTGCTCAAAGCGGATCTCTCGAGGAAAAACAAGACGAAGTGCCTCATGATAATCAGCGACTTCTTCCCTGTCCGTAAAAATATTATCGAACAATGGAAACTTGACAGACCAGCGGCACAGAACCGCTTGTCATTATTTAATACAGTGCTGAGTCGGTGTTGGTTACAGGGCTAATTAGCCAATACCAACCTCACCTGCAAACAGACACTCAGGATGAACTGCCTGATTATTAGATATGCTGTGCAAAAGGGGAAATGATCAAACATTTATCCTAGTTTTGGAAGGATCATTATGCAGTACAATGAAAACGAGCGATGTAGATGCTTATGTTTGAATTACAAACTTTCTGATGAGTACTGTTACATTTATATAAGGCGGATCATTTTCACTTTTCATTTAAACCCTTTTAAAAATCTGTTGGTATTTACCCAAATGAAGTATTTGTGTGTAGAATTACAAAATTGTTCACTACCACATAGTGAACCCATTATTATGAAATGTCAATTTTATTTATTTGTGTGATTGACACCTGTTTCTGACATGCTCTCATTGTCATATTGATGTACTGATATTGAGATATTGGCATTAAAAGGAGGGTGTCTGAAAGAATGAAATTTTTTTTTAGTTTTATTGGTGCAAAGTTGATGTCGGTATTGTGTGTTATGTTTGCACTAATTTGCAAATTTGTGAATTCAATTTTGTCTTGCTGTCCAGCCTCTAGAGGGAGACAAAACGCTATAGTTAATTTCAATGTCTCCTAGAAGCTTTTGGCGTCAATAGATAGCTTGTTTCCGTGGTTATAATATGAAATGGACCAATAATTTTTAATATACCAATTTAATATATTTAAACTTAATTTTATCACGTTTCATGAATGTGATAAAATTAAGTTTATTATATAAACAGTTTTTCTAAAACGTGAAATATGAATTTCAGTGAATGACAGGAACCCGCTAGGAGAGAAACATACACACGCACACACGATTAATAGAGAGTTACATTAGCAAACAGCAGGGTGGACGCATTGTTATTGCGCAGCGTCTGATCCGCAAGGTCGCGCCCGCGAGCTCAGGCTAAAATGCAGCCAGCAATACCCCAGCAACGCAGCAGTGGGTGCCCGAGGCTCCTGCTGGCGGAGGACAATGTGGATCTTGTGGCACCTCCCAGAGGAGGCTAATCCTCTTTCTGAATTCGAACGGACCTGGTAATCCCGTAGCTTTATCGGCACAGCTGCTTCTAAGGGAAACGCGACAGGCGCGGTCATACGTAGCAGGCCTCACAGAGACGGCAAATTCCTTATTCTACAACTGTCCTTGGCAGCAAAGCTGTATCGACAGCAGGACTCAACTCTGAAGAGCACTGCGTTCTTTGTCCACAGTTTTTTAAGTCCAGACGAGAAGCAGATCAACCTACTCGTTCCATTCCACAAGCTTTAAAATGAACTAGACCTATCAACACGTGGGGAAACTCAAACCGTACGGAATAGTGGTAACTTTAAATATGATCCCCGTGTTAATCAGGACTGTGCATTGCAATGCCTGTCCTAAAACGCGTCATGTTAAACGAACTCTGGTGCGTCACATCTATTAATTTGTTACTTTATTTGTGTAACTTGTTCTATTCGGTTTAAGAGGTACGGCTAAAGGCCCCGGACCTCAAGTAAACTTCCCAGATTATAAATTGAGGCCATAGTTTATTCAGTTAAATGTATATATATGATTTATTTTAATGTTCCCTACGAATTTTCATTTGTAATAATAAAACAAGTTCCCCACTTACCAGGCTAATTTATTGTCCCTTTGAAGAGATCACTTGTTTTCATCTTTGTATTTGTAGAGGCCATAATCCCTGTTAATGGGGTTTTGTAGAGTGCACTGGTTAATGCATGTTGTAATCTACTAATCCCTGCAAATGTAGCGTGATCACCACAGAATGTAAACATAAAAAATCTCGTCTTTAAAACGAATCCTGGTTAAAAATATATAACTTTAGCTAGCTGCATGAATGATCACTGCGTTGGTGTTCCATTTTGATTGCTTGTCTTTATTGCAAGAGAAAGTCTGGAACTGTACAACTGGCTCTGGACTGGAAAAACGCAAAAACCCTAAAGCTAAATTTGCATATCCCGGGAATCTCACGATAAGCAGCCAGCCGCATTGTGTAGGGCCGTCCGTTCCACAATATCTGCGTAATACGCTTTATTAAAAGTAATATATTCTAAGACATTTAACCTGAGAGGAGCGCGTGTTTTTCATGCACAAATGCAACACTGCAGGGGAAAAAGGAGGCCTTATGGATTCCTATTTCCATATATATGACTTTCTCAGGATTGTGCTGGTTCCACCTCGTGCTACGCCAGCACTCAATAGTGTGTAGAAGTTAAAGGGAAAAAATGAAAAAAGAAACATGCACATCCACAGTTGCTTCTATTGGTAATAATGAAATCTGTACAATATACGCATGCATAGCGCATTTTATACAGTCTCTCATCTATATATATATATATATATATATATATATATATATAATGTGTGTGTACATATACAACTTTTATATATTATGGGCAATATCAATTTGTTTTTGAAAGATTTTTAGCACATTTATTTTAATAGGACTGGTGATTTAAGGCCTAAACGCAGACACATGTAGTGGTGGTAACGTCAGCTAGTGCGGCATTTGGTGTGTGCAGCTCAAAGCCAAACTGGTCCTGGCACTATTCAGCCCAACACCCTGTTGTTGGAACTAATGGCAGCCTCACGGTCTGGTTTCCGTCAGCACCTCTCTCCCTCTCTCCGTTTGCTCCCCATGCCCTTGAAGAGCTGATAAAAGAGGCTGAGGAGATGTGTGTGAGCTCAGGTCACACTGAAAGCTGATTAGCCCCTGTCCCCGGGGTGGATAAAGCCAGTGTAACCTCAATGCCCTGCCCTCAGAGGGTATCACTGCTCCGCCTCCTGTCACACAGCAGGCCCCAACCGCCACTCGGATGACAAGTCTGGGAGCCGTCGGTCTTTCGGCCTCTGTCGCCACCAGTCACCGACGCTTTTAAAATTTGTTTACACACAAAATGCCTCTCCTAGTCTCATCATTATGCTCAAGTGATGCTAAAATGTAAACATCATCTTAGAAATGGGTTACACCTGCCTGACTGTGTAGCTAGTTCAGAGGGTATGATTACGTCTCTAGAGGGTACAGCGTCTGTGCTATTTAAAAAAAATAATAATAAATAAAACCACACACTCACAAAAGACAAAACAAGCAGATTTAGAAAAACATCCCTAAATTAGATTTATTTGACAATCATAATTGTGGAGGAGATTTCAGACAGTCATACATACAGTAGTAAATAGAGTCATTGAAGCGTAACAAGGGAAGAGGGCTTATCCGCCAACATCATAATTGCACTTTTTAAAACATCTAGCCCATTGTGTGCCATTTAATTCAAATACTCCTTCCAAGGACTCCACTTTGATAGTGATGAAAGCCAACAAAAACACATGACAAAACCATTCATGTATCTGAATTTCAGACACCAATTAGTACCTTCTAACACTTTACAGAAATTCAAACTTCAATAAATAATAAATGAAAGAAACATGCGGATCACCGATGAAGAGATCCACCTGAAGTTCTCTTAAGACTTCACAGTAATGCATTGGTGGCTGGACATCAGGTCACTGATGGAGCCGGTACAGAAGTTGAAGCTTATTCACCTTCCAAGTCCATCAATAAGGCCTGTTAAATAAAAGAGAAAAGCTGGACTGGCTACAGCAGACAACAATCAACTAGTAATCAGCTTGCCAGGTGCCAGCAACAAACTGTATTCTGACTGCAGATGTGAGAAGTGAGATAAAAACGTCCGACATGAAAAGCATCAGTCACGAATGTAGGTGAAACAACTGGAACACAGAATGTTCATAAATGTGCTTGTTTACGGATTAACACAAGCATAATACAGAAAAAAAAGTTCAAGTTTTCTTTTTAGGTGAAATGTTCCTAGAACTGATCCAAGCCAGACAAATCATCATAGTTTTTATAACAGTGCAATTAGAGACAAAGAAAATCAGAACTGTTATGATTTAGTACTATTTAACAGGGCTTTACACATCGTTCACCAAAGGTTCACTACATGTACAGTTTTCATCAGTTCTGGTTTTGAAGTAAACAGCACAGACCTGAAGTCGTCACAATGTCTTGTAACTAGTGGGCTTCCTGTTATGCATTTGGCAGCTAATCTGTAAAGGGTTTTTTCCCCCTCAGATTAATTACGGTCAGCAGTAATGGTACAATAACACGAAATCCCTGTTGGTGCTAAAAAGTATCTGAGTATATATCTGAGTACTTCTTCCTCTGAGTACTTCTTCAGTCTAGTTAATACAGGTTAAACTGCAACTCTGTGACCTTTCCAGATGGTCAGGATTGCATTTAGCCTTTCTACTCTGTGGAGACTCACTGAGCCCTTCACCAATGGCACGCTTCCGCTAAAAGGCCATGTCTGACACCAATCTACTGGTCTCTTAGTATGAACAGTCCATTTCTGACCCGCCGCTGACCTCCTCAGATGCCCCTATCTGAACACAGGCAGCTGGATGTGCAGGGGTTGGTGGTCCAAGGGGCGTGGCATGGCAGCTGCATCGTAGCCCCGCCCCAGCATCCGCTCCTTAATGCAGGGCGGGTGGATCTCGCTGATCAGGCATTCCAGAGACTGCAGGCTGCTACTGAGAAGGGATGCCTGACACAGGCCCCGTCCGGGCATCCCACAGCACGGGCCGACGTAAGGAGGCGGGACGGCATGGGCGTGACCCTGACGAGTGTGGGTGGGGCCATGGGCGGGTCCCAGCCCCACGGACCCCAGGGGCAGCTCCTGTGGGTTGTAACAGTCGGTGTCGGGCGTTGCGAGCACGCCGTTCCAGGGAGGTGGGAAGAAATGGCCGACGGCGAGCTCACCATGGGCCGCCACGCAGTTGAGAGGGGAGGGGCTGAGTTTGTCCAGCATGCCCACTGTCCCACCGCTGAGGGTGTGGCCTCTGTAGGCGAGCTGGGTCGTCCCCACCGGCAGGCAGACCTCCGGGGACGCGCTGACGGCAGATACGCCTCCACCGCCGGCCCCATACACGCGCAGGGCGCCGCCCTGCTGGTAGTGCTGCTTCTGCTGCTGCGGATGCCTCTGGTGTTTGGGCTGCCACAGAGCGTAATCCATACCGTCCATATAGCCCGCCGCTTTGGCCATGTCCGCAGGCTGCGCGGGGAGCACGGCTCCGGAGTAGGCTAGGCTGCTGTGGGCGGGGCCCGCCAGGCTGCTGTGGGAGGGGCCCGCCAGTCCGAAGCTCACGTCCGAGCAGACCGCGGCGGTGGCCGTCTGGCGGGAGGGGCTGGAGTGGGCTTCCCCTGGCACGTGCGGGCCCTGGCTACGGGAGGCCCTGGCCATCTGCCTCACCACGCTGTGCGCAGTGTGGTCGGAGTGAGGCGCCAAAGCCAGGCTCCGCCCGCCGGAGAGGCAGACGGCCGAGGCCACCGCTGCAGCCACCACCCCGGGGTGCGTGGGGACGCTGGGCGCGGCGGGAGGCTTGCACAGTTCTACGCCGCACGCCCGCTGCCGGTGGCTGGGTGGTGCGTACGGGGCCACCGCCATTTGGATGGGCGACAGTCTAGTCCTCTTGCCATCAGAGCCCTTCAACACGCACTTGGTCATGGTGCCGGTCGTTTTGGCGATGGTCAACAGCCCCCGGTAGCAGCCCGAGTAGGGCTGGCCATACGGGCCGAAGCGCTGGGCTGTGGTGTCGAGGCCGTTGACGGTGCGACCGACCTGCTTGTGCTGCGGGACCCTGATGTTGGAGGGGAAGATCTTGATGGACAGCGGGCTATCTGCCGTCTTCTGCGCATAAGCGTCCAGCTCAGCGGCGGAGGGATACCGCGTGGACCGCATGGAGCTCAAATCACCTGCACAAATGGACACGGTTCGGTTAGCGGGGTTAGTGGAGCCAAGACGCGGATTTTCCACCAGCCCAAGGCATATTTGCTCAGATATGGATATGCTTGGAAGTTATGCTTGGAGAAATTTGATCCAGTAAATTCTCACGTTACACCCAAGTTACACCCAAGTACATTTGCGTAGAAAATAAAAACACGAATAAAAACAGCAATAGGGGGTTTTGCTGTGGGATGAAAATGATCACATGACAGCGTTCAGCAATAAACAGGAAAAAAATATATGGGATAAGTAAAAATGATCAAGGATCAGACACGAGGCAAATATATATATATATATATATATATATATATATATATATATATCATCCAATATAAATGGAGATATTGGATTGTCTGCCCTGCCCGATTTATTTATTTATTTATTTATTTTCCCCCACGCTCTTTTCCTCTGCCTCATTTCCTCTCGTGGATGTTCATCCTTAGACATCTGCATCTTTCTAAAAACTCATTTTGTGGAGGGAGACACCCCAGGCAATGTTTGATCAGTGCATTATGAAATTAATTTGGTCTTTCTTCAGGACAAAATTGGATTACCCTGGGAAATCAAGAAAGAGCTGAGAGGGGGGAGGGGGGTAGAAGCTAATTTGGTTTCAGTGGCACTGAGTGGAATTCATTTCATGCCGTTTGGCTATGCAACCCACTCAAAAGGGGCTCAAATATAAGCACGACTAAGTGCTGGGGACAGGGAGAAGAAAGAAAAACCACTGCAGTCAATCGCGCACGGAACGGGACGAGCATCGGCGCAGATGGAAATTCTGAATTGAGGGGGACCGAGCTGTACAATATATACGTTTATGCTTGTAGATGCTAGATTTCGGATGGGGTCAATATAAATCTGGAGGGGACCTGTCCCCCCCGTCCCCAGTGCCATCTGCGCCCCTGGGGACGAGACTGGAAATATTTCCCAAAACAGCTGTATTTGAGCTGCATCCAAACGGGGACTTGCGTACAGTCAAAATGAAACAGCAGCTGACAACCCCCAGCAGTAGGTGATAATTATGGTCAGTGGAGGAGAAAGACACGGGGAGGGGGTGCTGGTGGCCATGTGCACCAACAACCGTAATAAGTAACAGGATGGCTGCATTACGTGTCGGTAATGACTCCATGTGACTTCCACAGTCGAACAGGCATACGTATTGTTGATTACAGGGCCCATTTCTACGGTGGGTTTAGAACTTCTGCTGAAGTCTAGTAATGGAAAACAGCAATCTCCAGGGGGGACCTACGTTCAATGATGTACGGAAAAGCTGAAGGGACAAACCAAGATTGAATTTAAACACCATTATTCAGGCAATTTCATGGCTGTTTAGTTCGCCCGCAACAAAGAGAAGAAAAAGTGTTCCACTCTGAAGCAATAAATCTGCTGGCAGAAATTACGGCCACTGCTCCGAATGACACCTTCATGGTATTTCTGACATGAAAAGAAAAGTGCTAAAATTAAGCTAGATTACCTGATAGTCAGGGAAAGTGACTGCATCTCTCACAGGAGACAAAAAGTGGTGTCCAGGAAAAAAAAAGACTCTCCTAAATAAAACAATTCGGTCCTCACTCCGATAGCAGAAGCCATTTTAGGCGGCTGTTGCACAACCGTGAGGTGGCCGAGATCACTTGTTCCTGTTCAGGATTGATTTGGGAGTTCATTCCATTTTCGAACCCACAACGAGCCTCTGACTGTGAAAATGATTCAATCTACAAGATCCATCTCATAAAAGAAATAAATTGGGTGTTTAAAATGGAGAAACGAGGAGAAGGGCAGAGTGCCAGCAGCGCGTCTCCCAGAGCTGCGTGTAGCCTGCAGTCACACGGCGCTCCACCGGGGTCATTCATCACAATGAAACACCAGAAATAGACAGACAGATGGGTAGGAATTTATATGTCATTGTTAAGAAAGACCGCGAAAGACCACTGGTGATAACAGATCATGAGAGTAGGGGCTATTTTAGAATAGGTGCGTGAGCCAAGAACCACGACGCACCACCCCGCATCGCTACTTTGATCTGGAGCGCCCCAAAAATCGACTTGTTGTTCAGGAAGCACCTGATGCGCCGTGCGTTCCAGGGGCTGCGCACCCCCGTAAATTCGACCGTCGCTCTTTCCTCTCGATGAGACTTTTGGTCATCCTGCACGTCCTTATTTCAAGCCTCTGCGGTTCTCCGACATGACAGTCCTCTGAAAGCCGGGGACATTCTGTGGAAGCGCTGGCTGATTCTGTATGCATAATGAATGAGCCTGCACTGTGGTCTGGCAGGGCCCAACTATGCTGAAGTCGTGCCTAAGCTTTAGGTTGTTAGCTACAGCATGTGACGGAGGGAAACAATTAGCGTCCTGACCCTAAGTACTTAATCGCACGGAGCGGCCCAACGGCCAACCTGTCAGAGCACCGCCCTATCGCCGTCCACACCAGAACCACGGCAGAATTTACCTAGAAGCTCAAAGCCTCTCAAGCGGACACATCACTAATTCTAAAGCGCGATTTGCCATGTCCAACTTACCCAGGGGCATCTCAGAGTGCTTACCAATTTACACTATGCAAGTCTTGTAAGTGGTTTTCCACCACCTCGCAATAGGATCGCCTGGGGTGGCACGCGTGGGACTCAAACGGGCGCAGACTTGCGCGCGAGCGTGCAGCCATTACCTGCAGCTCCCAGCACGCCAGCAGAGAGAAAGGGAGTCTGGCAAGTGCTGCCCAACTGCCCAGCTTCACAGAGACAAGGTCAACCCTCTGATCAAACAAAGCTCATGAAAATGACTTCTATTACATTAGGTCAGCCCTGGGCAAAGGGGGAGGGGGAGACGGAGGGGGGGGCAGGCTCTGAAATCTCAATTAACACTCGACTAATTAACAGTGCATATGACAAGAAACAGCGCAAACTCTTTAAAGTAGGACGATGACAAGAAAGAAGCGCAATGAGAGGGCAAGGAAAAAAGATGGAGAGGACGGATGGGAATGTGTGCTTGGGCAGAGATGGCCCCACGACCATTAACAGCATGGAGGATTCTTTGCGAAACGAAAAGAAAGAAAAAAAGGAGAGAGACAGACAATAACATGTACGCTAATGAACGGGTTTGAAAACGTTGCCGAGTTTTATCGCTGCTAACCTCTGGACTGCATCCGTCTCCCCACGAACACACGCAAAGCTTTCAGGCCCTGTAAGCTGCCTAATCTTTTTTCCCCATGGCTGCACTTAGAGCACTTCCCCTCGGATCAAGAGAGGAGACCTCATTGTTTTGTAGCTGTTTGACTTAATCAGCGATTAACTGGGAAACCAGCCGAAGCTTTAAAAAAAAGGGGAAAAAAAGAGCAACGCTCCCTCACTGAATTTCCACTGAGCTCCAGTTCTCAAATGTAGCCTACCAATCAAAGGACAATGCTTTACTTTCCATTATGAGGCCAGCGCACGTTTTGGAAAAGCTTGGTTAAAACTATTAGCGTTTTTATTAGCGACATAAAAACAATTATTTGCAAAGAACCACGGGAAGGTGCCAATCTAAAGTTCACTGTACGTATCCAGAGCAACACAAATGTGGTTTACCTAAAAGTTGGGGGAACTGAATCGTCCAATGTTTGAGGTAATTTTCTAATTCCAGCACATGCCAGGTTAGCGCTGCCATCAACACAGAAGCTCCTACAAAAGCCATCACAACTTTCTTTGGGAACTGTAGTGTTTTTTTTTTGCTTCTCTTTTAGAAATAGGCTACTACTTCATCCACAGACCCGACACATGACCATCTGAGATCTGGAATACATCAGGCTAAGAGGAGACAAATGCATTGCTGACCAATCAAATTGGACAGTTGTTTACAGCGGTATCTTAACACTTACCCCATTAAAGCCAAAAATATTTAAATAAAAGGCCTTAGGCCCATTTAAGAGGTTCACTCTTTTTACCTGGCTCACAGTTTGAGGGGCAAGAATTAGCTTCAATTGTTCAGAAAAGTATAAACTATGTAATATGCAAATATGAGTCATTAGAACTAATAAATGTGAAAAAAGTCAAAGTTAAAGCCAAACAAAGGCTTCTCGCACGTTATGAGTCTCATGCTCTCTCAGTGCATTCGATTCAGCAGTGTTCCATTAGTACCAGAGAGGTTCGCTTGAGTGCTTAAAATGCTGCAGTTAAATCAAACGAGTGGGAGGTAGTCATCCTCTTCAACACAATTACGTCTGTTAAAACACGGCAGCCCGAAAATACAGGACGTCACTTTCAAGTGGGGGCTGGATTATGGGGATGTGCTTAGCAGAAATTTCTCACCACCTGTAATGCCAAATACAGCATTGGTGTCTTGGGAAGTGGACAAAGCTCCAAACCATGTCCCCTACAGGGGCCAGACCCTTGTGAAGTGAATGAGGCCTTGAACCACGTCCCCCATGTGGCCGGACCCTTGTGAATTGCTCCCAGGCTCGCACAGGACCGAAGTTGCGGGGCCTATTATTAATATTAACAGACATTAATACTAACTGACATGAATCTCAAAGCAGGCGTCCATGTGCAGAGATATTATAGTAGCAGGGTTGGTGGGAGCGTGGTCACAGACTGTCCTCATCCAATACCCAGGCTATATTTGACACCATTGGTCCTTAAGTTCTTAAACAGCCAAAAACAAGAACACATGGCAAACCTTGTCCGATTTGGACACCTTCAGGCAGATGCACCTGGGTTCCCCTCATTGGGCTCTCTTTCTTCCTCTTTGTGGCGTCACGGTTGGGATCCTCCAGAAAGAGGATAACTGTCAAGCTAGGCCACCTGAAGATGTCAGGCATGGATGCCGTTTTACACAGGCACCAGTCCTCATTCCACTCAAATCTGATGGAGGGGTGGGGGTAGGGGGTGGAGCGTGAGGTCTTATGTTACCAGCATGAACAGAAGCACTGAACTTCCCATGGTTGGTGCTCACTTTACTGGTCATTCTTAAGATAAGAATGGCTCCCGCGGTACTCCTCACCACGTTCTTTTAATGGCCGGCTGGGAAGTGTCCCTCTAATGTTCTACTGTGATGATATATGGATTGACACTAGAGGGGAGAGAGTGACGGTGGATTTTCAAGCCTACTCTGAATGGCTGCCTTTCAAGAGTCTAGATGTTGGAGGTCAGCCTTACTCTTTGATCCCAAAAATCTCCAAACCAAAACCCGAAGATGCTCGTAGAGCCATCAGTGGAGATCGGCTCTCAATTTCCCAGAGGGCAAGGTCATTGTGATTTCACCTCAAGGACAACCACATCAGAAACTCAGTTCCATCCAAGGAACCTAGCAGGGTAAGGGGCGGGCACCCCACTCTTCAGCGAGAGAGGGGACCGCGCTGAGGAGGACGTAGAAGACATTACACAAAAGTCAACGCCGCAAACTTTTCAGTTTTGCCTGGCACGTGATGCCAACAGTCACAACATGTTGCCAGGAATGTGGCTGGCTGATAAACCCTCAGTGTGATGCATGGTCCAGAAGTTGCTGAGGCAGACATATGCACTGTATATTCCTCACAGGGCTGTAGCGGGCTCCCTTCCAGAATAACAAATATGACACATGCCTCTAGGCAACTGCCGCTTCAGACTCACCAGCTGCATTTCACTCCAAGCATTAAACCTCCAGAGATGGAACAGGGGAAGAGAGATTAGTGCATGGCACAGCCGCAAGTTGGGAGCCCCGGTTTCACCATTGGGTGAAACGTCAGCTAAATCCTGCGAGGGCCAGAACGAGAGATCTCAGGCATGGTAAAAGTTCAGGCGTTGTGCTGGGTGGCACAGTGAGGGGGAGGAGCTGTCAGAACACATCACACTCCAAGTGCTTCTGGGGTAGGTAAACAGGGAGGGAGTGAGGGGAGGAGGGAGGGAGGGAGGAAGGAGAGAGAGAGAGAGAGAGAGAGAGAGAGAGAGAGAGAGAGAGAGAGAGAGAGAGAGAGAGAGAGAGGGGGCACCCGAGGCTCTGCCTGCGGCAAAACAGAGCCCTTCTGTTCCAGCATTTAGCAGACAAGTGGTCCACTGATTCCAAATTAATATTTAATAACGCGGCAGACAATGAGGTTTTACCCCAGCTGGATATGGGGGTGCAGAGATGTGCTCCAAGCCTACTGCCGTAGCGAAATGCTGAACGGTTTTAAACACCACACACGGAGGAGAGAGTGCAGGCGGCATATTACTGCTCATTCTCAGTTTCTCCATCTTAAGGGCGGTTTAGGAAGTTCCAGACCTTGTTTTGGCTTTGGGTTTATATTGCCTGATTTATCCCTCTCCTAACCAAAGCACAACACTCATCATCCTTTTGCTTCCTAATGAAAGATGATGCAAACACACAGGGATCAATTAGGCGCATACAAGCAAATCCTGGACAGGCTCTCCATGAGCATATCATCAGTGAGGAATAATCAATGTCCATCGGTTTCAATGGCCAACAACTTACAAGGATAGCAAAAAGTACTCTCATTAAATGTGAGCATGATGCATACTGACAGAAACGATAATTAACAGACTCCCATATTCACGTTCGCAGATAACACTCTGAACTACTCTTACAAACCGAGACAATATGAGTTTACTAATAAGGAGGAAGTCCTGCAGTGCTGCTTGGGGGGAAGGCTACTGTGGATCAGCGCAGCGGACTGATGAGATCAAAAGCATATGATGTGCAGACTCGCGAAAGTCCACATTGCCCATAGCGACCGCATGAAACACTCGATCAGAGAAAGGTCGTGGCCAACTCGAAAGCATTCAGAAAGGCGTCCAGTCGTCATCTCGTACACAAGTCGCGCAGCAAAACAAATGAGCAAAGACGTTGCAGTTACAGAGCTTGATAACCGGAACGCCCACTGATCTGCTGTAGAACTCAACCACCCTCCGGTTCTCTGGAACAGACGCAGGCTTTATTCGTTACTTCAAAGTGACTGGCACTGCTTCTCAGACATCTCGCCCCAGGGGAACCGGCCTCATCACTGCGATGACAGGCAGACCGGAGAGGGCGTCACGGCAGAGCCGAGTCCACCCTTGGAGGGGAGAACGAGGCGGCGTGCACAGGGCTCGGGAGCCGCTGATCAATGCCCTCATGAATTAAATTAAAAAGGAGGCGAGATGGGCGTGACCGAGATGGGCGTGACCGATAAGGGCCGCGAGCAGGGCTCTGGACGATCCAGGCTGCAGATAAATCTAGAAGTGTTCGGGAGCTGGCGGAGGCCAAGGTGAACCTCATCTTGGCTCTCCTCTTATCTAACCTTCGAACAGGGTCACTGCTTTAGTCTTATTATTCCGCAGAACTGGAGAGGCCTAATTAAGGCAAATTAATTCGGAAGCCTAATTTATTAAGCAACGTTTTTCATCAAAGAGCCCTCGTTTTTTTTTAAAAACACTTGTATTAAAATACACCCCCTCTTTTCCTACCACCTAAGAATAAGGAGCATTGCTTGGATAGGCAAGATGGAAATATGGATTCTTTACGAGCTTGGTCTAGTTATCTATATAGGTTAGTCTAAGTAGACTTTTCTGTGCGTCCTACTTCAGAGCGGCAGAATGAAAACGTATCCACAGTTCTCAGACCTAATGGATGAAAATCCATCGTCTGGATGGAGGATCCATCATCCACTCAATACGCTTAAACCATGAAAATCAAAGGTTAGGTTACCTCTGAAAATTGAATTTACTGTGGTATTTTTTTTCCTCAGTACCTCGCTTCAGTAAACCGTTTTCCCCCCCTTCCCCCTTCCCCTCTCTTTCTTCCTTTCCTCCCTCTCCCTTGCTCATAAAAGCACCCTTCGCCACTGAGCCTTTCCACCGTCAGGCTGGCTCTGGTGAGATTGCTCCAACACCTCTGGATAAAGGGCTAAGCTCCACTCCAAATCATCTGTTATTGCGGCCAGAGGGGCCTTCTGGTCCTCTGGCCACAGAAGTGACAGACTAAAGCCTTCCACTTCCCACGTCACTCACCACTGGCTGACTGCAGGTGAGCTGGTGTGCAAAGAACAAAAGGTCTCATTCAAAAACTACCCCACCCCATCTGGGTATACAATACAGCCCGGTATGTGGACCTTGTCCGGAACAATCCGCGGGAGCTTTTACTATCTGCTACAGGGTGCGCGGTTTCTCACATGCAAAGGACCGAATACCCCCCCAGGTGGCACCCCTACTCCTCATGCTCACTTTTCTGGATGACCGGAGCGTCCAGGACCTTGGCGGCACAGAGTTGGTGCTGGAGGGGCTGGTTCTGTCTCCGCTGCAGGCAGGCCAGCATGGTGCGGCGTCAGGCTCTACGGCTGCAAGGAGCCCCCAGGGATCTGTGGGAGAGCAAAGCAGAGGAACTTCACTGAGCATCAGGTCCCCATCATGTCCCGCCCGAGGAAGCCCCGCTACCCTTCCATTCATGCAACATCAGACGCAGCGTTTTGTAACTGGACGCATACGATCCGTATGCTTCCAGAGATGAGAATAGTGTCGATTCCCGCTTGCAGACAGGATTCTGGGTAAAAGAACGTTGGTCATGATGGGTCTTATAAATATACCATTCTGGAAACACAAAAGATCAACACAGCAGAAATACCCTGGTGTCTCCATGGTCCTTGTTTGATGTATCAATTGTCGAACATATCAATAGTTAAAATCCAAGGGTGTGCGTCTTCTTTCATTTTTGTTGCCGTAAACAGATCTGTGGTGGAAGACTGCTCGCAGAGGTGATTGGGACCAGATGCAACAGCAGTGACTCAGCAAGCGTTTGTCTTTTGGTGGGATTTGGAGGAGCAGGAGAGCATGCCGGGCTTATGACGGCCCTAATCAATCTCCCAGCATGCCAGAGATCTCACCTCCCTCTGCTTTCTGCTGCTAAGCTACATAAGGGGATACATCCAGGGGAAAACTGACAGGAATAATAACACAATGCCACCACGGGTCTAACTCGCCAGGCATCCTACTTCATCTCCCTGACGCTCTCTCAATGGAAGGATCTATCCAGCAGTCATGTTTAATCCATGTTTCATCTTTTGCTTTTTCGGGAATATTAAAGTGCTTGGTATCGCTCCCTGACATTTGACCTCACTTAGGAATTTTCGATACACCTTTCTCAATTACTTTTTACATTTACATTATGCTTTAGTCATACGTCAGAACTTCTTAAATTTTTAAGTTACCGATGGGTGACTTCATATCTATCCGTTTGGCCAGTTCTTTTCTTTCCTTCAAAAAACCTTCTTTGATTTATTTCCTGTCCTCCTTATTACTCCCATATTTCCTGCAGGTTCCATAGGCCAGTGTCTAAGTAAGTCCCTAACTGGAGGGGAGTGTTCGGAAGCCATCTGTATAAACTTGATTACCTACACCTCAAAGGATAAAGGAGACAGCCTGGCTTTCATTCTTGTCAGGAGCCTGGAGAAATCTTCCTCCTTTTTCAGCCAGTACACACACAGAGCCCCTCTTCAAACCACACAGCCGGTCTGTGATCACAGACAGCTGAACAGCTAAAAGCCTTTCTCCTGACTATTTTGTGAGAGGACCAATTTCACAACAAGGCTTCCATTACTGCACATTTGTCAAAAGAAGATACAGGTTTTGGAAGAGAGGGGGTGTTAAAAAAGAGACAAACACAGGATCTCATGGGAAATGCCTGCACAGCTTTATCAACAGGAAATGAGAGACAATTGTGAAACTGCCATCCATTACTCTTGCGAGTGGCTCAGGGATAAAAATGCATTAAGACACTTTCCCCTCCCCCTTTTATTCGAAAAAGAGAGAAAAGAGCTTTGTTTATGGGGACAAAAAAAAGAATCTATTCAAAGAAGAGGGTGAATGAGAGAGTATGGAAGAGGAAGAGGACCACTAAGGCCATTCAAAGGCGACAAGGACCCACGGGCTCACGCCGGGACACGCTCATGGCCTAAAAAAGGTCCAACCGTGACGGCCCAGTCCCTCCACGTGATGGTCTGCTCGAACCCCTGGATTCTGCTTTGACGCCCCGGACCGCAGCGGTCTTCCTGGGGCCGCGGCCATCTGCCTTGAAACGGAGCGCGCGGGTGACAAACTTTGAGCGGCAAGGACAGTAAATCCTTGCCACTCTTCCGTGCCATCGGTGCAGCCGATAAGACGGGCTTATCTGCCCCGGCGAGGCACCAGCGAGGGTCTGGCGGGGAGATAAGGGTCCTGCAGAACGCTGCTGATCTTTTGTCTCCCAAGGATTTCTGATAAGATCACACTGGCAGACAAATTGTCCCCTCCGTTTTCCCCCTCTCTTTTTCATCTCTCGCTCACCCGCTCTCAAGCCCGGAGGCGAGCTGGATGGAAGGTGTCTAATTGTACATGCTACAGTGCGTAGCTGGGAGTGTGTGGAAAGATAAGGTCACGTTGCAGAGGGAAAATTGGGCTCTGTTTGGGGGAGGCGAGGGGGTGGGAGGAAGAAACGGTAGCTTTATTCACTTTATGCCCACAAAGCACAGAATGTTGGGATCCTTTTAAATCAAATCTTATCCATGCAGAATCCCTTTGAAAGCAAAAGAGTAAAAGCCAATAGATTAGACATGGTAAGCTAATTGCGTGACAAGCAAAAACAAAGCGAGAGCATACATTAGTTCATTAACGTGGTCCTGTGTGGAACACGTTGAAGCAAAAAAATCTCAAAACGCCTGAGCACACAGAATATGTTTACAATCAAATGCCATGTGCAAATACATTTATACACATACGTGCATGTTTCATCACACACAACACACATCCCCCCCCCCCCCCCCCCCCAATCCCCTGGAATATAAACACCTAACACATTTTTTCTACATTAAAACCATATTCATTAATTTCATTTAGTTCATTTCATTATAGCAACTCTTGCAGCTGAAACTGTTATGCGCTCTGTGAGTAAAATCAGAATAAAGCAGACCTGATAACCTTCTACTCCTACTTAAGCATGTGCATACACTCACTCTGGCCCACACACACTCTTGCACGCACACACACACACAATCACTTCCCACTCCCAGCTTTACAGCTCTCAAAACCCAGAGTTAATAATTAGATGATAATGAAAAAAGGTTTAAGCCAGGCACTCCTTCACTCCTGGGTTAGATAGGATTAGCATGAGAGCGCTGGTAATTTCAGCTCCTTCTCCTCAGTGTCATCCTGGCTACACCCCAGGGGGAAAAGCCAACAGTCAGTCAGACCACTCAGAATGATTGGAGACTGACAGGGACAATGAGTTAGAGAGTTAACTGATCGCATATATATATATATATATATATATTATATATACACACACACACACACATATATATAATTTGCGATCAGTTAACTCTCCAACACATTGACCGTCAGTCTCCCATTATACATACATACATATATATATGCACATAGAGAGAGCTAGCCACGGTGGGTCACAGGCAACACTATTGTTTAGTGATTCACACTGAAGTTCTGTAAGAGTTCTACTAGGCAGACATTCTGCAATTGGGTTTCCATTTCAAAATTGGGTATTGTTGGTCCGTTTCTCTTAAATTGCATTCAGTAGGACTAGAAGAGTAACCCGAATGACGTATATTTTTAGTTTTCAGAGTGAAGGAATAAATGCAGTAGTTGACTACAGCCATGAAAACACCAAGTTCCTTTCAGGTGCGTCCTGCAGGCTTGAGCTATAAGACGAGTGAAGACACTCTCCCCTCTGCCTCCACAAGTTCAGTCCGTGGCCTCTTCCAAATCAGTAGCTCAATTATGAATGACAGCGATGGGGGGGGCGTCGACCCCTCCACTGTGATGCTGCCAGTCCGGCAGCAGGAGCAGGGGACAAGCGCTACATCAAAAGCCCCGTGCGACGGCCCCTCTGAACATGCCGCTGGGAAGGGGTTGGGGCCGGCCAGCGAACAACACTGCACGGAGCAGAACCCCCCCAGACAGTGGAAAGATAGCAGAACCGTCACCCCCCCCCCCTCCCCCCCACCTCCAAGAGCTGGGGGCTGCCAGGGGAACTGGCTTGACAGACAACGGCAGCGGATTCATCTGTAAAGCTCCTCATGCATTTTTAATGGAATCTATTACTTCAGGATTAGGAGATAAGAGAGCGGGCCCTGGTTAAATTTTCTGGTAGTTAGCATAATTGGGATCAGAAGCGCAGGAGAGAGACAAAGATCCCCCCCCTTTTCAAATGCGGCTGTGCCGTATAACCTCTTAACCAACTGCACAGGCGTCTCTCACACAAAGAGTGCACAGGCTGAGATAAACAGTAACTCACTGATTCACATTAGCATCAGAGACCGTAAAATGGGCTTACAACATGAGTTCTAGCATTTCTTCACCTGCTCATGATGCACATGTGTAAACTTACTTTGTTAGGTGTAAATATCCTTGGCTAACAGACTGGTTCAGCATTATTCCAATTCCATTTAAATATGGCCGTTTATTTCCCTAGCCATGGCATAGTCTTATGTTAACAGCAGTCTGCTCTAGAGCAAGGCCTGGATATACACTGGGGCTTATGGCGACCGAGAGCAGGCCTGACCTGTGGGATTTACTCCGCCCACATCCCTACCCACCAGCCCGGCAGGGCAATTCATTATGCAGTTAAGGGTCAATGCTTCCTTCAAGTCATTAAAAATGGTAATAAAACAGAACTCATGAAAAAGATTGGCCAAATGTTTCCTGCAGGGTATTCACACGGGAAGAACTTCAACCCCCCCCCCCTGGCGTTTAATGACCAGCTTGGCAACAAAGGACACACAGGAACAGAGGACTTCCAAGAGAAAATGGACTTCACTCTGCTCCCAAAGTGACCTCCGCCTCCTGCCTAAAAGCAGAATTATTACCAATGGCTTATACAATAGTCAATTCCTATGAATGAGTTTTGTATGACTTTTTTGTGGCTCCAAAAAAAAAAAGGTTAGGACACTGAAGTGCTTAAGCCACTCCCCCTTCCACCTGCCTGAGCCTTTGAGCCTTGTGCTCCTTAGCTCCCTTTCACTGCTCCCCCCCCACCCCCAAACACCTCATCCCATAAAAATAAAGAGACCAATTAGGCAGATTTCAAAGGACGGCAGCCGGCCTATAATTACACACGACAACCTTAGGAGATAAAAGGTGATTACTGTGGATGCAGAGGGGGGAAAATTGCTTAGCAACCAAGAGATTGACATTATCCCAGCGAGTGGGGTTGGGTGACCATCCATCCGCTCTCTGAGGTCACTTAACCTTCCCAGAGTGCCCTTATCTCCAGCTCCGTTTAGCACATAGCCTAATCACATCAACAGAGGAGCTGTTGCTAGCTCGCTAGTTGCTGATAGCTTGCTGGTGGTGATCGGTTTGGAAGGGCACGTCGCTTTGATCAAAGGAAGCTACCAAGGTTCCTATCTGTTGGCGCTTAAGAAAATGTTTAGACAGACTTTGCACTGTAGTAATACTTGCATATGAAGACTGCCTTTCAGCTGCAGACAAGATGAATGGGGTGGGGGGGGGGGGGGCATATAAAGAGACCTACAGATTGTTCAAAGGGTGCAGATAGCAGTAGCCTGTGTTTTCCTGACATCTTAGCTAAGAAAAGGTGCAGCAGTGTTTGGAGTACAAACCCAAGGCCATTAACCAGCAGATAGGAACACTGCAGCAGCAAAACAGCATTCAGGAACAAACGATAACAAATCTCACCAGTCCTGCACAGGGAGGGGAGATGGTGACTGGCCAGAACAGTGTGAGAAACGCACGTCTGGAGTCCACCAGAATTTGGTTCTTTGGTCGAAATGAGCAAACGGGAAGCGTAGCGGAGCAGGATAATTATGCAGATAACCCCTCCATAACAGTAGCCGGGGCCACCGTGGCCAGTGCTAATCTTTGAACCACTCTGTTAAAAATGCAGACTTGCCCTTTGTCTTAAAATAGTGTGTCAGGTATCCAGTGACACAGGCAATGTACAGCAGGTATAATCTGAAAGTAATTACTTTGGCTTTAAATGTCATCACATTCCTTTTAATGCACATCTGAGTGACATGTAAAATTAAGATTTTCTGCTGCTGCTTTTCAAACTGCAGAGCTTGTCAAATATGTGAAACTGGTCCAGTAAAAGTGATTGGACATCAGCTCATGATATATGAATAAAGCAATTTCCTTAAGGGTTGGCAGAATGAGTTGGGGGAGGGATGCAGGTCTTTTCCTAACATTTAATTATGTTCCCTAACTCAAAGGCCACAATGTTTATTTCATGGCCTGACTTTACCCAGATGTAACAAAATGTCATATGAAATCAGAAGTAGACTTTCTGGGCTGTAGAAGGCACAGAGCTGTAGGAATGAGGAGTGTAGATTCACAAATTCATAAGCTTCATGCTGGGGTTGAATTATCTCACTTCATTTAAGAACCCACGAACTAATATTTGGGGGGGGGGTTGTTGTCCTTAAAGAGTCTTTACAATTCAAACATGTCAAGACATTAGGAATTCGCCGGATCGTGTTAGATCGTTTGTCATGTGTGTTAGGAGCACACTTCACATATTTACATAAGAGTCGACTTGTCTGCAAAGCACATATTTTAGCACCTCCTCGGATCAGGTACCGATCGGCCGACCGTAAACTTCTTAGTCTCAAATGCGTGTTTATAGGCCTTCGCTCCCGCCAGCTCCGACAATGGAATTGCCCGTCTTAGCAGACGCTTTGAAAGGCCGGTAATATACTTCAAAGCATTTCCTGTAGCCATAGGGACCCTGACACAAGGCCCCCTTTATTACAGTTGCATCAATCCGGATGGAGTCAGCTGACATGAAAGGCAAAGCGCATTTCCGACAATATGGGTTTACACGGACACTAATCAAGGATAAAAGACAATTCACCGAAAAAACAATGGTTTGAAAAACAATAACAAAACATAGAATGTTTCATTTCTTAAGAATTAAAGGGATGTAGCATAAACCATTACTTTCCAGTTAAGTAAATACTGTAGGCTATAACGCACTTACAAACGTGAAAAACTCCCATATTTAGAATAAAAACAAAAAGAATAATGAGACATGTTTACCATAAATTAAAGAGCAGATGGATTTCCTATATCCACATAGGTCCGGCGTGTTTTAAAATGGTCTTATTCCGAGAGCAATCATGCCTGCCGTACCACTCAGGTCCGCAATTCTCTTGTGTGAAGATTTATTCGGTCAGTTGCTTTTGCACGACCACGAAAAACCACCCACAAATGTTTGCGATTGACTCCATGTAGTCTCAGGGAATATTCAGATCCCCAAATGTGTTATCCAGACGTCTGTAATTGTCCCACGACTGCACAGTCGATGCTATCCCAAGACGCAGTTTAAACCCAAAATCTCCATCAATTGTCCTTGTAAACACCTTAGTCAAATAAAATAGCTTTCATCCCTTCTATCCGTATTCCAGGTACGATAATGTGTCTCCCGATGAAATTAACGTGCTGCATATCTGAGCCGTTGGGCTGCGTTCACCGACCCAGGTGCCACACTCTGCGAAGCAAAAGGCGTTTAACTAAACGCACCTGCTACGAAGCTTCTTAGCCAAACACAGCTAGCGATCCCATAGAGCAAACCTTACAAAACAACATAACCAGATTAGCTGGCTAACTGTTAGCTATCTGATCCTGGCTAAATAGCCAGATGGCGTGCTAACAACAGAAAAATAAGGCTGTTGATATCACACTTGCCTAATCAATCCACTAGCAACGTGCCCACAACGAGGCAAAGTTTATTCTGACTAGAGAATCGACCTCTTTTTATGAAATAAAACAGAAAACCCCCGATTAAGTGGTAGCTAGCTTTTTAATCCAGGTATCCGCTTCCGAGACAAGTCTGTTCTGTGCTCCATGCCCGACAATCAATACGTCTGTGTACACACGGCGGCTCATTCTAACGAGTCCACTAACCGGATACTAAAACAATCAATTTAGAGCATCTGTTTGAATAAGCCAACGTATCAACCAATCATTGTTAACGGTAGGCGGGACCGGGCTGTGACGTTTTGAGCGTACGGGCTACAGCTTTTCCTGACCACGCTGAAAATTCGCGGAATTATTTAAAGGGGAAGCAGGCTTCTGGGAGGAGCGCTTGTAATAGCCTGTAGACTATATGTTATAAATACTCCCAACACAGGATATATATAAAATGTTACAGCAACATGAAATAACACGTGTGTTACATTCAGATTTTTGACATATGACAATCAAAATGTTAACAGCATTAAAATGTTGTTGCCACTTCAACATACAACAGGTATTTCAATTTTAATGTAGCTAACAAATTAGGTATCGGCCTGAACAGTAAATGTGTGTTTATCAAAAAGTTGGCATCGATGCTTTTAGAAACGACTTGCTTATCAAGTTTGCATTTGATTGATATTTGCTTCGCATCAAATGAATATGGCACAATTAACTTGTGTTTCAAGAACACGGTCTTTAAGAAGCAAAGATTAAGGCAATATTAACAGCAGAAATCTACAGCCTTGCGTGGTTATAATGGTTAAACTTCTTGAGAATTAACCGAACTGAAGTCAACTCAGCAGGGATCGACTTCTGTTGTGGATGACTGACTCCACGCCCATGAAGTGCTATTCTGTTTCGGAAACTCGACCCTAACTGCCAAAGCATACCAAGTTCTTGACAGAATTTGGTGATTACCCCAGTAAATCCTCCCCCTTGCCCAAGGACAAACGGCCTGCTATGTCGCTTAAATAAATGTATAAAATGCAACAAATTAATAATAACACACACACACACACACACATACACAAACAATGGCTTGTTGAATATTTTTCAGTTTGGTATTCTTTATGTCGGCTATTGGATGCATTTTATGTTTGACCTAAAGTACTTTCATTAAAGGTCTTCTGTTTACGTACTGATCCTTGTTCTCGAATTGTTGGGCATTTTGTTTGTTTTGCTGTTGAATAAAAAACAGTATAATGATCAAAATAAGCACACGTTATAAAGTCAATTCTTATTCCCATATAATCCATCTTGCCTACCTTCACCAAATTAAACTCATTTTTTATAGAAACAATTGTGTGACGAGAGAGGCTTTGCCGTGAACGTTTGAGGGGGATGAATGCCTTTAAGAAGATTGAATCCACTGAGAAATATTCAAAACCCAGCTTTAATTAAATGTGATTCGGCGTGGATGGGGGTGGGGGTGGGGGGGTCTTTTTGCCTGAAATTATACTGCACAGTAGACACATAGGAATGAGACTCCCTCTTATTAACATTACTGGATCATTTGAATTTCCTATCCAAGGCTAATTATGAAAGTGATGCAGTCTTTATATTCATATGAAAATCTCTCAATTTATTAAATCCATCCGAAAAGAACACAATGTGAATTGCATGTGTAAAAATTCATTTAATTTCCCCGTTTCTTTTTTCACTCCGTTTGATGTTACATTAGGAAATAATGACTTTCTCCATGAAGAACGCCTTTGATATTGCACTGAACAAGAACCAGAAGGGGAAAGAATCGGCATTTTAACTGGAAACTCAACAGCCGTCTTTCATCCAAATACCTTTGCTTATGTTCTAATTTAGATGGAATTAACATTTCCAAACACGCTCCCCGCAGCTCAATGCAAACAGAATTCAATGAACTGAAATAACACTTTTATCATCACCGCAAATTTGCCTTTTGACTTTAATATCACGAGACGTCTGTGGTTGATTGGAGGAGGCTAATGGGAAAGTTGGCGTCCTTTTTCGAGCTTCAAACGGGGGTTCGAAGACTAACGGCCACGCGTGGGATTTGTGTCCGATGGTGCTGTCATCTGCTGAAGGCTGACCCGTTCTACCTCAGGCCCGCGGTGACATGCACGGAATCACTCAGGCTTTCAAAATCAATCAGGGCTTCCAGGTGTAGTCTGGCGATGACCAAATCCTAAGCGTGGAAAGAAATTCAGCTCGGTTAAATTCAGTTCTGTTCTGTCTTGTTCGCTTTTCTCTAACCGGTCCTGGAAAATAACCCAGCGTGTGTGAAATCCCCCAATTTCCCGGTTTGCCGCCAGTGATATGCTTAGGCCTGCTATTTGACAGAAGAAAAAAAGATTTATGGTTGTCGTGGAGTCAATATTTTTCTTTGGTATTATGATAAAGCACAAACAAAAGCAACTGTAAAACACACGCTCTGCAATACATATTTGTGTGTCAAGGGTTTTGGCTTTCGATGCTCTCCGGGACAATTATTGTATAAACAGACACTTTTGAAGGCGTATAAATCTTCATCATCTGGACAGCCGGTGAAATATGTGACTGTCTGCTTGTGTAAATTACGGGCTCCAGCAGCCCGTGCAATAAAGCGCCGGGTGGGCGGACGACACGCTCACTTGGCTTGCGCACGAGCTCACGGCTCCTCGGCGCTGCCATAAATCACATGATGGAGCGGATGAAGAGTGCACGCGGTCAGCGGTCAGCAACTAGGCCAGCTGGCACCCTCAATCACCCGGCCGACGCTCGCTGGACACACCGATGGGAAGGGAGTGGGACAGGGGAGAGGTCACCTGGAAAAATGCCACAGCGGGCAGCTTTTCATGCCGTACGCATCGCAAATGGCTCCCGTGGTAGTGCACATTATTAAGAGTGCCGGAGACCCAGCGGAGAGAGCATCTACCGTTGGGCACATGTACTGTCAAATTTATGGGAGGTTCATCTCGGAATACGTTTATTATTATTATTATGTCAAAATAATTCTGACGATTCATCATTGAGATTACAAATAAAGGCAATGCATATTTTAGAGCCTGCTGTCAGGGTTTCAGTGATATACATCCTAGCACAAGGAAAAATACTGATGTTTCAATAATGTTATGAATCCACTGGCAATGTTCGGAAGAGAAGGCTATGGTTATAAAGACTTATATAGATAAAGTTATATATAGTTTTATAGTTAAAACCTCTCAGCAGGTTATAAAGGAGACTGAGCATTGGCAGGCAAAAATCAATATAACGCAGGTCAGGTCAGGAAGGAAAACAGAAAAAAAATTAAGTGCACCTGCCTTTTCTAAACATCTCAGCCCTAGGCATGACTAAAATGAGTGTATATACGTTTGTGTTTATGTATGTAAATACAACGTCACGCCTTTTAACGGATCTTACATATTATTCCCACTCAGACCGCTGTAATACGAGTTTCGGACAATTTAGTCTTACCCGCAGCACATTAGCGCCATCTGCCGTTTCATATATACCTTCACACTCGGATGTTAGGAATTGTGGCAACATTCCTCAATCTTATTACCAACGACAATAAAAAAGGACGTTCTGTCCTCAGACAAATTTAGTTCGAATACAGGATATGGACGAACTTTTCCTTAGATCGACTAAACTATAGACCCAATGGGTGGGGAATTCTGAATTATTTTTGAATTATTTTTGATCCAAGAACCACCCCTAGAGAAGAACGTAACGTAACGGAATTGTGTCGAGTCTGCGCATTGTTGCGTGTCTGTCTACAGAGCATGCGCAGTAGTATGTCAACACGGGACGCTTCTCTCCAATATGACCACTGCATGACGAATGGCATAGAATGTCTTTTAGGTCAAAGTCGTACTGAGACATGATTTCAGATAACTGAGATCTCTGTGTATCGTGTGTGTATATCCGGTACGGCGGAGATTATGGCTTGATTCGTCTAGTTGTAAGGCTTTGCTGACACGTGTTTCAAAGTAGGTGTGGAAACTTGTTACGGGAATGTAAAATTAGTTCGATGTCTAGATAATTACCTACACTGCTAGATAGCTATCCCAGTACGCCGACTAACAGGCAGCTAGCGAAATTTTATTTGTCTGAAAAGTAATCGTTAGCGTTTTCACTTGGTCACAACAGCATACGTGCGGGCGAAATCTGAAATCATAAGGCTACGCAAGAAATGTAACATGTGTAACGATCCCTTAATTATCTCGTCAGATCGCCACATTATGGAGGCGGTCCTGAGTAGACTGCAAACGCTGAGTCCAGAGGCACTTCGGGAGGAGATCAAACGGGCAGGGCTGAAGTGTGGGCCCATAACAGCAACCACTAGGGGACTTTTCGAAAAAAAGTTGGCCCGGACACTTTTGGAAATCAAAGCGAGTGATTGCACAACGTCGGATGTGGCCATTGGAGAACCAGGTGCCGCCGCATGCTGTTCGGAGCAAGAAGAGTTTCCGGTCGCGTACCCAGAAGTGACGAAATTAGAGGTGGATGGTGCGAGTTCTTCTGGTCAAGCTTTGGAACATGCGAGTCAACAGACCTCCCCTGAATCCCCTTCCCGTTTCTATGGAGTACTGACACCCCCGGACGATCCATTGCTTAATGACGGTTTGTAACAAACAAACAAATAAATATATATGGCACATTGCACACACACACACACACATATATATATATATATATATATAAACACACAAACACTGTATATATGACTGATAACAACAACCCCCCCCCCCCCCAACACACATCCCCAAGAGCACTTTTTTGACATAATGGATGTTATTTCTCTTTGTTCTTTGTGTGTGTGTGTGTTTTGGGTTGGGTGCAAAATAATGTTTCTTCATATAGGTTCTCTCCATGTTTATACTGACAAGCAGAAAGCTTTGAAGGCTGTGACAAAGATGAAAGGGGCCAGGTTCAAAGCTTTCTCCAATAGAGAGGATGCTGAGAGATTTGCTAAGGGCATCTGTGATGGTGGCCTGTCACCTCAAACACACTCAGCAGACAAACCCCACACTTCATCTCCGGCAGGTAGACCGAATCATCCGCTTAGGAAGATGCTATTGTGAATATTGTTTTTCTAAGAAACTTGCATCTATTCTCAGGGATATATGTTCATGAAAGGGATTTTATGGCCATTTTAAAGGTGGTATGGTTAAATTACTATTAGATTATTAGATACAAGCAGTAAATAGATTGGTAAGTGATGAATGATGATCAGGATGATCTATTTTTACATATTGCTTAGTAGGCTCCACCTAGCTTTTAATCATTCAAACTTAGCATGCAGGCATGAAAAATTGTTTTGAATTGGCCAGAGAAATCATTGGATCTGGAAATGGCAAATGTGGAGAAGGCTAACGAGTTCAAAAGTCCACGCACACAAGATCTGACAGCGAAACTTAGGAGAGCCGTGGAACACGGAGACGAAGAGGCATTCAGAGAACTCGTATGGAGTAACCCAAGATACCTCATCGGATCTGGAGATAACCCAACTATTGTGCAGGTGCACTTGCATAAACCCATACCCTTAAGTCAATTACTTGCCAATGCTGCACTGATTTCTGAACAGTTGAGCTTTGTTGTATCTGTAAGTTGTCATGGACTGAGATGTACACTGTACTTTATCTAGGAAGGATGCAGATACAATGTTCTGCACGTGGCTGCAAAGGAGAATCAAGCAGGGATGGCACAGCTTATCCTCGACATTCTGGATAGCCCAGAGTTCATGCGGCTCATGTATCCCGCTGACCGGCAGGACATGTTATTGCAGCGAATTGCCTATATAGTAGACCTGTACCTCAACACACCCGATAAAGTGGTTAGTGGAGTGTGCTTACAAAATCCTGACTTCAGTTTGAATTAAATGGTGGTAGGTGTGAACTGTGCATGTGGTGACGTTCCCACAGAGCAACGAGACACCGCTTCACTTTGCCTGTAAATTTGGATGTCCGGACGTGGTGAATGTGCTTTGTTCACATCCAGCCATTGATAAAAACGTCAGGAACAAGTACGGGCAGAAACCCTCCAGTGTAAGTTCTGCCTTTCTTTGTGTGTGACCTCACTTTTCCAATAAAAAAATAACCAACCTTACTTTAACAGGTGATATGTGAGAGGAAAAACAAAAATAAAGAAGTTAAAGAGAAGATCAGAGAACATTTGGAAGGTAACCGCTCCTGCGTGTGAACGGTACAGGGTAAAGTGATGTTGCTCCAGTAAACAAACACCCGTAACTCCATGATGACCTTTGTCTATTTCCATAGATCGTTTTTTCATTCCACTGCTGAGAGCTACAGACAACACTCTTAACCCGGTTGTCGGCACGCCGTGGGCCCCTGGCTCGTATCAATGTGGGGAGCTGTCTCTTACCCCAAAGCCTACCAAGGATAGTATGACCGTTAGGGCATTAGTTGGCCCTCTAAATCTGCAGAAGGTAACTCAAGCCTTGTGCTGTTTTAAACTAGCTTCAAAACTGCATTTATAGCTGCCTAATTAAAATCCCTTCCTCAGGCGGACGACTTTTATAGGCTGTGGAAAACTCCACCACGTGACCGCGCCAGATATTTTCATGACATTTTAAAGTCGGATTCGGATCGAGGGGCAGAGCGGGTTGGAAGGTATGAAAAAAACTTTAAAATGCAGCCTAGAAAATGCCATGCCATTAAAATAAGTGTGATAGTCTTGTTGTGAAAACATTGGTAATCAGCATTTGTTTTCTATTCAGTAATGGCTGCTAATCTTTGTTCACAGGGAATTGGCACATGAGATGAGGTACCCTTGGGCTGAAAACTGGGACTTTTTGAATTGCTTCACTGACCTTGCTACAGAAGATGGCTTAAGAATGTTGGAAAACTTTTTGAACAGCATTGGTCAACAGAAAAATGCTATAGACAAGGACTGGATGTATTTAAAACCACCTGCTTCACTCACTGGTGAGGCTTGGTTTTAGGGATTTAAAACTGAACAATCTTTGCTTTGATTTAGGTTTTGTGTGTAATTTTGAAATGTCAAAGCCTTCAGCTTGGGTGCAAATGCTTGTCTTAGTGTTATATTCTCGACATCTTTTTCAGGTCAGGAAAAGGGGTCCAGTTCTAACTCCAGTTCTAACTCCCTAAATTTCCCTGTGTGTAACCTCCTGCATGAGTTTGAGAGGGTTTCCTTCGACCAGACTTCTGCAGACACTGCAGACAGTACTGTGGATTCTGGCCTAGGCTTCCTCACTTTGCCTGGTTCTGGAGAAGGCGATGACCTATGTGCGGCAGATAGGAGCTCCCTTAGAGGGTCGGAGTGGACCCAGACCGAGGAGAATGACTCTGGCTCAGAGGAGTACTACACAGCGGACGAGGACACAGAGGAGGATGGACATGAGAGGAGCTTGTTTTCTGTAGGGGGAACACTGGCCCAAACCATTCCATGGAGCCATGGGGAAAGGGGGCGGAGCAACTCTGAATCTACATGCTCCTCCTACAAGTCCACATGCAGTGTTCCTGAGGAAGGAAGGCCCACCGAGGGATTTTGGCAAAATGTTTTTCTAGCTGAGTAAGCTATTCATGCAGCTGTATTCAGTCTTATCTACAAAGGGCCAGAATGGCCACAGGTGTTCGAATCAAGATGTTGCACAACTGATTCCAATTATGCTCATTTTCAATGTTCATCATTTTATTTATTTTTATTTTTTAATTTACTTTCTAATTTTGAATGTTGTTTTGATGTTGAAATGCATAATTTGGTGTGAGTTAATTAAATGAATTCAAATGTAATGACTATAAATATATTTTTAATTTGCACTCATGAATAGGGCCTTGCCCACCAAGCTGGACAGTGATGTCCTGTTAGCACTAATGGGAACGGAAATTGATGAGCAACTGTATCCCTGCGTTACAAAATGGAGGAACTCCGTTCTTTCTTATCCTGAATCTCAAAGACAGAGGTACAGTTTTCCCTAACGTCCGCCAGCCACACATTTTGTTTTGAATTAAAAACGCATGAATCTCATTGGTCTCCTGTTTGTGGTTCAGATGGCTGGGTGTTAAGGCAACAAACAGACACCCCAGTAGTCAGACGACCACTCCATGCACGCCTAACCGGAGCTGGCTGACAGGATCAACAGGCTTTCTCGATTTGCGGACATTCACCCCAGTACGGCATCTCTACGATAGCGTCGACAGCAAAGCGTCCCCGAGCCACTGAGCCGTTAATCTGTGTCACACTCTGCCTATTACAAAAGGTGAAGTGAACTGGATTTACATGGTTACAGTTAACAGGTCATTAAAGAATCAATTACATCAATGATGTAAGAGTATGCGAAACTGACATTTCACAGTCACATTTGTTGAATCTGAATCTCTTTTCCCAGAATTCCTTTGTCCATCCTCTTGACAGAATTTGTACAAGTTGCTATTTAAACAACATTACATTGCTATATTATAATAGGTTATGCAATGTAGATGTTGAAACTTCTCTACAGTTAATTTAAACAAAATTAGATGTCTGCTTTTTAACCATTTACTAAATTAAGTTGAACAATTAATGTGCTGCTCATGTCATCCCTGTAAAGCAGTAATTTATCTAATTTGAAATTGAGACAAATTTGACTGCGTAAAACCAAAGACAGCCATAATGAGCGCTTTGGAGGCCTGCAAACCTCTGGCCTGGCATCTTGCTTTCCTGCCACCTGTTAGGTAACTGCAGTAAAATTGCAAGGCCTTGATTGGTTATACATTTCCAATGTATGCACTTAAATCTTGTTATTCCTGAACCACTGGGGTTCTCTCCTACTCTCTACACCTTTTAATGATGTTTTTAAAGGTATTCTCAGCACTTATTTCTATAATTATTGTTATTATTATCAGCACATATAGCACTTTTAAAACATTATATGATCCTAAGAAAATATTTTACTATATTGTCTATATATTTGTTTGTAAAACTTTATTACACTGAAATATGTATGAAGTTTAATTTTCATTATTATCAATGCACAATTATTTGAGTAATTGCATTATACACGTCGGTTTCTTTATGCTTTATGTTTTGCAAAATAAAGTAAGTTTGATGCCAAACAACATTGTGCAGGTTGTAATTATAGAGGCGGAAGTCCGTCATGAAGGATTTTGCGTATGACCTCATCACGTTCCAACAGCTGAACTCAGTCATGAAGTCGAGGGACTTCGCACCGCAATTACTTTCGTGGGCTCTAGGAACTTTGTGTGCAATGAGCCATGTGCAGTTTTTTCCATAGCTCATGTGCCACTGTGATCTATGTGACGCTATGCGCACTTGAACATTGCTGCATACTGTTGCACTGTTTGCGCTGTTTTTCTGAGAACATATTTTATCGAGATTTTCAATTACCAATTAGGAACTGCGATTAACTCAGTATAAAGCTGAGTTATAACACACACACACACACACACACACACACATATTTAGGATATATATATATATATATATATATATATATATATATATCCTAAATATGTGTGTGTGTGTGTGTGTGTATATATATACATATTTGATAGTAAGTATTGATGACAGTGTTTGTATTTAAGGGCCTAGGTGGGGAAACCTGTCTGGCAGTGACTGTCGATTGAATATACGAGTTTCATTATTGCCGCACAGACTGCAGTGCTGTAGTTTAAGCCGTGTGCCACCAGAGGGAGATGATGACCTCGTTCTGTATAGGCCGTATACGGTCTCTGTTCTGTACACGACGCTGCACAGGCCTACGATGTAAAGCAAGCCTGAAGGATTGTTTATTATACTGAATGTAGATTTTGGGTATTACTTAACAAAGGGTTAAGAATTCATAGATATGTACAAAATGCAGTATGAATGCAGAATTAGGCTTTTAGAGTTCCGTTGTATTATTAATTATCGTTGAATATAATGTAAAAATTGCGCGTTCTAATTAACGCGTAGGCTATAACAATGTACATTACGTACATTACCGGTTTGAATAGTTTACCGTTTGAATGTCGTGTTATGTACTTTATCAGACGAATCCCGAAAGTAACGCATATCAGGGGTATTTGCAACGTCATTTCTACACTGTTGTGCTCCGCCTTCAGACCGGTGTATTGACACAAAATTTATTTAGCTCGCGGGACATCACTACGCAGTGGATATATTTACGCATGATTTAAATAACTTCTCATCGTTATTATTTTTATTAATTTTTTGCTAACCTTAAAATCCATTTTGTTGGGATAAACGCCTGAGGTATGTGGAAACAGCAGGATGCCAACGAGCATCGGAGATCGATTTAAAGTAAGCGCGCACATCCCTGTGTCCATTGCTGTCGGTTTCCTGCTGGGACCTTCCACTCTCTTCTTCGCGTTCACGTAAGACATTACACTTCACGAGTCAAAGCAAAGCGACGGACAGTTTATTTCTATACTTTTGAAACTTTGGAATCGCCAACATAAAGTCGTTAACGCAGTATCCTTCAAATGATTGATAACGCGATTTTAACCTTCTTTAACTTAATTTTTTCATCCGTTTAATTATGAAAGAGGACTATTATCTAAGTGTTTCACTAATCTAAAGCACTAGTACCTGCACAATTTGCACACCTCTAACAGGCATGTGTCCTTTAGTTTACAAAATAACAGAAACAGGACAGGATTTTGGACTGAGAATAAACCTCTGTAAGGTATAAAACTGAACTAGTAGGAGTGTTTGGAGAAGTAGCCTACATAAAATGTAGATATTCAATTTCTCAAAGTAATGACAATTCAGGCTACATACAGAAACTAGGGCAGTGTACCATCAAAGCCGAAGTGATTATGCCCAGATAAAAATGACTGGGGTTTTCAAGCCGATCTGCAGGTATCATGCAGTTTTAGAGCCCTTATCGGTGTAGCTTACATTATGCTCAAACTCTGGACAAAGGCTAGTGTTTAAGCCTGGGCATTGACAGCAGCATGTGAGTTCACAGACAGGCTGAAGGAAGTCTGGACCTTTGCTGGACCTTTTCAGTCATATTGGTCCTGGGTTTTGTTCACTCTTGCTTTTAGGAGCCAGAAATGTGGATGGTGGATGGTCCATGTAAACCGGCAGTTCAAGAGCGGGTGAAAGGGAGGGGGGTGTTGTGGGGCTAACTCTTGTGAGATAGTTTAGATGGTGGAGAGATAAGGAGATAAGAGGAGATGTTTCATCTAATGTGGTTAGATTAACAATATGGTTGAAGGTAGAGTGGTGAAAAAGAAGAGTTTTTACTGCAGGTAATTTGAATTCAGTCAGTGTACATAAATCTGTCAAACGTATAGTTAAAATGTAAATTAATCTAGCACTTCCGTTATTCCTGTCTTAGTAAAATGTGTTGATCAAGGCTCAAGAATTCCAGTTCTGGAAAGCTGGAAAGTCATAACAGAAGGAAATTAAATTGGGCTGAAGTGCTCCTCCATCTGATTTGGCCCTTTTATTTGATTTCATTTTGAGATGAGAAGCTTTGGCTCACTGTTGTTTACCCTAACAGCTTATATTCCTGGATCAATTCCCTCAAGAATTCCTGGAATTTAATTTTCTTCTGTTATGACTCAAATATCCACTTTTTTTTCCAAGCCCAAACTCCTCTGCTCTCTTGGTTCATTGTATTCATTTACACAATACGTTGTAGTGCTTGGGCGATTGAGATCTCCCATGTCATATATCAGCCAATGCCGCTGTAGCCGCTTAAACACTGCAGCCAATGTCCATCTTATGTGCATGGTAATGAGCTCAAACTACTGGGTCTCTAAGATTAGTTCCTCCTCCCTCAGGTATGAAGGCATAGATGAAAACAGCTACTAGGGCTGAACGATTTTGGAAAATAATCTAATTGCAATTTTTTATCTATAAATTGCGATTGCGATTTAAAATCGCGATTTTTTTTCCCATTGTTCCACTTCAGGAAACTCTGTTTCGGCATTTTTTATACAGCTCAGATACAGGGTTGCGGGGGGGGGGGGTGTAAAATGGACTAAATTTAAGTATTATTATTATATCGTGATCGATCGATCGCCTGTGGTTGGCGCCAGAGCGAACTACTAACTTTTTAGTCTAAAGCCTGGTGCGCGCTACGGTCGCTCGCGAAAGTATAAACCAGGCTTAAGACGCTCAATGCGTGGGAGTTGGCAACCCTGCAGGTATAGCAACTTGGTTAAAATATGTGCGTGAGGGCATTTGGTAGCGCATATCCAGTGTGTTTAACAAAGCCATGAAGCCGGGATTGTTCACTACATTAACGGACATCATGTCTTTCACTATGAACTCCGTTACTGCCCGAGTTATTTCAGCGTGCCGCTTCCAATTACATCCATAAGGAGTTACAGTTTCAAATGGTTCGGTCAGTGAACCCTGTCTGCTGGACCGCGGTCAAGCTATCTGCGCTTTCGCGATTCATCCGTGCTTTAAATCCTATTGCGCCTATATACGTGATTTTACGGTATTTCGCTGCTCACCGCATACTAAAGCTGTATAAGCGCAGCGAAACACTTTTGTGTATTTGAAGATACAGCACTGGTCGTTGGCATTTTAGCCTTACAAATATCATACGAGGCTTTGTGGTGTTTTTCTTAATGCTGAAGAAGGTTTGTAGTGTTACCTCGCGTCGTAACAACAGTAGCAAGGCACGTTTTGCAGGGTACCTGACGTTGAGCAGCATCTTTTTAAAAGCCAAAGTAATTTCACACAACTGATGTGCTGCCCCTCTTTGGTAAATTAGACTTTCAGTTGTGTCAGCTTCTGTCGAGCCTGAAGCCATTGTGCAACAAGTTAAAGTGCGCTGTGTTAACTTCACTTCTCCACCTCCCTGCCTCCTGCTCGGGTTTGCTCCGTTCATCCTCGGCTCGGCTCGCTCCCAAGTCACGTGACCAGTTTAAATCGCAGCCTGTGCGATTAGACAATCGCGTTTTAAAAAATCGCGAAATTATCGCAAATGCAATTAATCGTTCAGCCCTAACAGCTACTATAACATAAGTGCTTACCATTGGTTTGGGGCAATTCAAAGTTCCCATTGCCTAAAACCAAATTTGTTGCATCCCAGCTAAGTAGATGTCTACTTATCTTGAACTGAAGGGTGAGAGAAGAAACATCTTTTCATACCTCTCAAGAATTAGAACCAGCTGGCACTTGGCACCAGAGGTGTATAATCCAGGTTCAGAAAGTAAAAGTCCTCACCAGGATTTTGCTCAAGCTTGCTAGATTTTCTAATTAGTGCAATCCAGGTAAAATTAGTGGAATCAACACAAGCCAGGAAGCCTGAGCAAAATCCTGGTGAGGACTTTTACTTTCTGAACCTGGATTATACACCTCTGCTTGACACAACTGAGATTCGAATTTGAAAGCTTCCACCTTGGCACCTTGGCACCGCTTTATCTGTTACTGGGTGTGTGGCATGAGGAAATTCTCCATGTAGTTACATGCAATATGTTAGGCACAATGCTAGCAATTGTTACACAGCTATAGATGCACAATGGTCTTAAACCTATATAAACCCCAGTGTTCTGTATTCCCTAGTGGCTTTTGTAAAGAACTGATCAGGCTTTTCCCAAGCATTTCCATTTGCACCACATTACAGCAGTACTGTAGTAAACAGCAGTTTCTCAACCTACAGTGCCAAGTTGGTACAAAACATCATTACAAAAGGAGCTTATTTATGAGATTAATCACTGGGTCTTGCCATTGAGATAGATTACTTCATGGCGACGCTAATGTGGCTACAGAGAGCACCACCATCCTTTCTCCAGCAGGCAGAATTAATGTTGGTCAGCATGGCTTTTGTTTGCTTAGATGAAGTTGTCCTAAATAGTCCCAGTGAGGCAGCACAGAACAGCTCACGGAAGTCTCATTTGTCTGAGAAATTAATTACTTTCTATAATACATGCATTCAATATAAGAACTGAAATAGTGGACTTTACCAAAAATCCCCCATCCCAGACCAGCACTACAGAGTGGACCAGCACTACAGAGTGGACCAGCACTACAGAGTGCATTAACACTATTCCATCACTGCTTTCTGCAGAATGTCTGCCTGTCAGAAGGCTTAGGTTTGCTGAGAAGAATGACCTGTGTCGGGTTTTTGAAGTGAATACTTCAAAAGCTCTTCTTGAAGTAAGGTCTTCTGAGACCTTACAAAACAAATCTTTACTTTACTCTTGCACCTTCAGCAGAGTCACATTAATGGTCCACTTTTTTAAAAGTAGCAAATCACTTAAGTTATTAGCAAACAAGTTGAGGGCCACCTAAAATCACACATTATAAGGGTTTTCTAGAGAGTCAAGTGCATGGAGGAAGTGACTCTTGGTTCTCGGTGTCAGGAACCCATTCTTACGGGTATTACCTGGCCTTGACACAGATTTTAAGTAACCTCACACTCCATCCCAGTTTTATGCATTTTGATGCAGCTGATGAAATTAAGCAGTCTGTTGATTTCTCATTAACATCCCTCGTTTTGTGGCCCATCCAAGAGGAAGATGCTTTATATCATTGCAAGTCTACGGATGTCGTTTCATTAAAGACTGAATGCAGACGACAATCGGGCCTGAGATTTAAAATTGCTCACATGGTTTGTTAAGCACTGGAATCTGTCAGTGAGGGAACACTGCAGGATGAACTCTCATTGCCGTCCAGATGGTCGGAAATTGGTGCTGCGCAGGTCTAGCAGAGATATTCGGAGTAATCCTTTGGAGAATAAATCAGGTTCTTAAAGAGATTGGGGCTTTTCCTATTGGAAAACATGTTTATGGAACGACACATATTAGGGAGAATGGCAATTCACTGCAGCTGAGAATAGAATAATAGTCAATACTGCAGAGACCTATGGAAGAAGGATGTACAATAATTTATTGTATATTCTAGATAGAACAGAAACAAACATGTATGGAAGGATGTAGCATAATATCATGGCAAATACATCATACAAATTGATGCATGTTGCAAGCACAGTGTCACATGCCAGCAGGGAACTATAAAGCCTGCAGTCTGGTGATGAAGAGACTTTCTGTTCATCCAAAAACAGCAGCACTGCCAGAGTGAACTAACTGTCACATGCAGAAATACGTCTGACACTTAAAAAAAAAAAAGTGTCGGCCAGGATTTTATAAGCTCTCAAGCATGAAGGACTCTCTGCTGCATTGCCATCAGTTTGCTTGTAAACAGAAGCCATGGCAATAAATAACGTCTAGACAGATAAGTAACATAAGGGAGAGTTCAGCATTTACGAAGAACTGTGATCCGTGAACTCCTTGCATCTTGTTTCTGTCTAGTCCATCAAATGCATGCTGTAGAAAAGACCAGTGTAGAAAAGGCCAGTGTCAGAGGTGGTTATTCACTTAAACTGTCCATTCTGTCTTTTCTGTAAAAAAAATGTTTTTTAATCAATTACTTTGATTTTTACCTTCACAGGTTATAGTGATATACTAGAGATGTCCATATCCGAACTCCAGTTTGCTGTGAATAAGCACAAAACACTGTCATCCCAATTCGGTAATCTGGGATTATGGAAGTGCACCTGGCAGAGCCCTTCCCCCAGTCCCTGCTGCGGGCCCCATGCGACAGAGAGATCTGCTGGGTTGGGTGTTGTGCTGGCCAGACTAGTGCTAAATGGCCATCCTTCAAGGACTTGTATGAGCTGAGCCTGTCTCCTAAGTCCTAAATGATGATAGAGCTCTTAAATTGCTTTATGGGACTTGGTAGTGGGGTAGGTATGCTGTTTATAAATAGAACACAGAATTTGCCATGCAATGTAGTTTAATGATGGTTAATATGGTACATTTTTCAATTAATAAATTTTTTTAAGGCTACCTCCATCCGTACATCTAATAGTGTTAATTGAAGCCTTGTTGTGTGACATTAGTCACCTCCCATGCTACACTTAATGTAGTTCAACACGTGAGCTCTGTGCTGAAAGAGTGTGTCTGATCTACTACTCCATCAGCTGTCCAGAGGGAACATGATTACCTTTCCATCTAATCTCCTTCTGTGTGCTGAATCTTCCCCTCGACTAATCTCTTTTTTCTTTCCGTTTTTTTTATATGGATCTATCCGCGCTTTCATCTTTGTAGTGTGGAGATATATTCTACCCAGAGGCTCTATCTAAGGCTGTATGAAGGGTCTTCGTTAGGCAGGACGCAACAGCTAGAAATCTTTCAACATTCCCTGATCAAAAGCAACTCTGAGGGACTGAATAAAAGTTTGGTGCAGTGTGCCCATTGTGACATTTAAAAAGAGTACGGCGCATTCGTGAGGCAGCGGCGCTACTTATCTGAACGCATGATGCTGAAATAGCCGTGGAGGAACGCTGGTCTGTGATTGTGAATGTCTTCCCCCTTTATTCCTGTCTCAGGTGTCCTTGGCTGGTGGAGAACATTTCCTTTGCTCTCCCGGCATGCGTTGGTGTCACGTTCCTCTTCGTCATGGCAAACTTCACCATGGCAACGTTCATGGATGCCGGCGTGCTTCCGAGGGGTTAGTCCAGTTGACTTGATTACGGCTAACAGAAATGCAAGCGGTTTATTAAGCTTATTTGTATGAATTGAACCTCATGAAAGATGGCGTATGAAAAATGTGAGGCGTGAATGTTTTGAGGCCCATGTTTTTCTCACAGCTGCTGACGATGAAGACAAGGAGGATGACCTCTGTGCTCCCCTTTACAAGAACGTGGACGTGCGGGGCGTCCAGGTTCGAATGAAGTGGTGCCCCTCCTGCCACTTCTACAGACCCCCGCGATGCTCCCACTGTAGTGTGTGTGACCATTGTGTTGAGGTAATGGGGTAGGGGCCATGTTTGCCAACCCCCTGTGTGCAAAAGCAGGTTTATTCTCTTTGCCCTGATTGTGTTGTCACCTCTCAGATGTAATTTGCATGAAGTCAGCTGTATTTAGATGGCCAGCAGGGTTTTATGCAGTGAGCGCCATACACTTCTCTGAAGCATGTTTCTTTGGGAAGGTTACAACACTACCGAGTGACCTGTTGTTTGCCTGAAGTGAAAACACAGAATATATTAGAAACTGGTTGAATAAGTACGTTATGCAAATGCTATTGTTAAAATGACCTCCAATATTCCGCCCCAGTAAAATATACTTTTCAAAAAAACATTGTTCTCAGGACTTTGACCACCACTGCCCCTGGGTGAACAACTGCATCGGGAGGCGGAATTATCGCTGCTTCTTGCTCTTCCTGCTGTCTCTGAGCATCCATATGGTTGTTGTTTTCTCTGGGGGGCTCTTGTATGTGCTGGAGCACCTCCAAGACGTTTGGGAGCTACGCACAACTGTCACGTATCCTTCTGCCCGCAGTGTACAAGATCTGTACAGATCTACGATCTCAGGCTGGAAGAGTGACGTTGATAACATATATGCATTCATAGGTGATGTTGAGGTAACGGAGCTATTGTTCAGCCAATGTAACGCAATGGTAACGCAACAAGGAAATGACTTCAAGTCTATCACTACATGTCATGCTATTGCTACGTCATGTTACCATTGCGTCATGTTACCATTGCGTCATGTTACCATTGCGTCGTGCTATCATTGTGTCACGCTTTTGTTACATCATGCTACTGCTAAGTTATGCTAGCTGACACCTTTTAGCTTTCATTTGTCATTAGCTGCATTAGTGTTTGGTTGGACAACTGCTTTAAGAACAGTGCTCCTTGACTGGGTTGGGTCAGGCTGGCAGTCATGAGCTTGTCAGGCCTTTTCTTCATCCCTGTTGTGGGCCTTGCATGCTTCCATCTGGTCCTGGTGGCGAGAGGGCGAACCACAAATGAACAGGTGAGATGCTGTAGGCTAAGCACGAGTCCGTAGTCGAACAATTTGACTCCAGCCATCAGAGTTAACTCCCTCACCGCTTCAAGATGTTTTGACCTAGATAGGATACTTTCTCGCTAAAAATCCTTACAGGTCACTGGAAAGTTCCACGGTGGAGTGAACCCTTTCACACGTGGCTGTTTTGGCAACATGGAGTTTGTCCTGTGCAGCCCTATAACTTCAAGGTGAAAAACTTTTCTGTACTCCTGTAAGCCTTGTACAGTCTTGTGCAGACTTTGTGTGGGAAACCAGGATTTACAGGATTTGCTGAAGCCACCATCCATCATTCCTATTCACTGGCAGATACATTGAGAAGGCTGGACAGGCAGGGCCTGTTTGTATCCAGCCTCTGTTTCAATCACCCAAGTCATTCAGCATGCCTCCTGTAAAGGTTTGGGACAATGGGATCCAAAAGAAAGTACTCCCCTCAAAGGTAATGCATAGTTTTGACCTATGTTTACCTTTGTTGTTTTCCAATTATACAATAATGTAACGAACTATGAGTATCGCAGGCAGCTAAATGAGGAGTTTTTGAGTTGCGATCTCCCAACACGTCTTTTGCCTTTTCAAACGATTGTTAAAATTTCGATCAAGGCATGCGAATGTGCCATGTGCACGTATTGGCTTTTATCTCCTCTGTAACTGCAGAGGAGGGGCATTCGAAGTGTCTGTGCATGTAGCAGAGAAGGTGTGGTGCGTCTAACATGGCCCCTCCTTTGTTGCACACCACACACAGCCTGCACAAAGGTTAGAGGTCCCGGAGTGCAAACGGATGAACACTCCACCTCCGCTGCCCCCTACACCTGACCCAGCTCTGCTCAAGACACGCCTGGCTTACCTGGAAGGTGAGTGTCTGTGCTGCCATCACGTCTTAGCTGTTGTGATCAGTGATTCAACTCAAAAGAATGGAAATTTTATCTTTTGGACTTAGAGCACATACTCCAATCCAGAACTGCCATGCGTCCCGTCCAGGACATGAATCAAATCAGCCCATTACGGTCACCTTCCAGAGTGCACTACCACGCTCCCGTGGAGAAGGTGAGTGGACACTGTAAAATGGGTGTTACATTCTGCTTTGTCAGACTAACCTACTTCCAGTTTTTTTCGGTTAGATGGGGAAGAGAGAAAGTTGCCAGTTCAAAGTCGGTGCTAGGGCCCATGAATCCAGTTCAGAGCAACCAGGGAAGCACCATCCCATCTCCACCCATCTGGCAGCGCAGTACAGTTCCTTGCCTCTGAACTCCGTCACCCTCAACACGCAGTCACTCAGTCTGAAGCAGGCCCACTGCCAAGGGGACAGAGCCCATCTGCTCGGCCACCGCCCACAGGCCCTGTCGTCACACGCTGGCCAGAGCGTCCCCTCACCCGGTGCCATGAGTGGGTTTGCCAGCAGCCTCTCTTACGACAGCCTGCTCAGCTCGACCGAGCTTGCCCAGCGCAGGGTATTACAGCTGGGCTACCAACCTCCTTTCCTTCCCTTGGAGTCTGGTCTGGTCAGCAAGGACCCCACTGCCCCTTGCCGCCTGCCCCTCTGTACCTGCAACCCATTGGAGTCAGATCTGTGTCGCCAAACCTTGCCTGTGATGCACCAGGATGACCTCTCCACACCTCTCGTGAGCTCTATCCAGCAGTATGGTGAGCTGGAGAATCACGAGAAACAGCTCTTGGTGCTTCACGTTGAGCCACCCCCGTCTTTCCAGGCTGCTGGTGTGTTCGACACTCCTGGCAGACACTACCTGCCACTTCAGCTGCGTGTCTCGCCGTCCCACGGGCACACGCCACCTGCCTGCGGCTCCCGGGATTTCCCCATCAGCACTGCAGCATATGACCGGACTCAGCTGGCCTGCTCCTCGACCTCCTCCCTGAACCGAGCCCCTAGGACCTCTGGCTCATCCGCATGTTACGATGTGGGGCGCCAGAGCCACTCGCTTTCACCCTCAGCCTGTCACTTTCTGGAGCACTCATCCACGACCCTGTCTGGCATGGGCTCCACTTCCTTCGACAATGCCCAGAATGCACTGCAATACATCACTAGCCCAGAAAGGAAAGAATCCATATAGTCTGATTCCTGATTCTCCCACTTTGTGTATGTCGTATGTTTGTATTAGAATTGAGATCGTTTAGCTAGAGAGTGCTTTAATTTTATGTGGCAGGCATAGGACAGTTGCTTTTTCTGAAATGCAGTAACCATTTTTATGCAATGAATTCATTCCAGTAATGAAATGCTGTATGTTTGTTTTAACCTCTTTTTGGTCTAATTATTATGTAAATTATCAGGACGTTTTGCAGTTTTAGTATTTCTGTGCATTTGTAACTTGTGCAGCCAATAAAGAAATATTGATTTCTTTTCTGTAGCATATATTTTTTTAATCATTTTTAGACTTCTGACAATAATTGCAATGGCTCTGTATGCAACAGCTAAGTCTCCAGACTCTGTCTCAGGAACCGGATCGAAGATATATTGTTTTCACAGTGAAATTAGGCCACTGGCATGAGTCCACCTTACTTATCATGTCTGACTTCCACTGCTGCTGCCTGCAGTTAGCTCTCAGTAAAGCAGCTAATGCTTTCTCACCGACTCACCAAGACTACATTGGTGACAAAGATGTGCTGTCGATTTAGCGGAGAAGTATGAACAGCAACAACTAAACCTTAATCTAATCTCATGCCTTGCTTTCACGTGTTTCATATCCTTATATCCCGATTGTATCAGAATGTACATTGACCGGATTCCGTTAACACTTTTCACACTTCGACACTTGCATTGTTTCGTTTTACTTCTTGAAACGTGTTTACTGGGTATTATCATTGTATTATATGACAGAATATTGACAGAATCCGTCTACAACATCCAACGAAGCGCCTGCCTCGGGGCAGGAGGAAGCTTTGTTTAGCAGCTACTGTCATTTCATCGCCTACGATGCCAGACATTCAATTTAATTTGAGAAAGCTCAAGTGCTGTCAGCACTTGAAAAATTATTTCAATCAAATAACTATGCGAAAATCGAAACGCATTCAGTTTACATGAGTATTAAATGTGGTCAAAACCCGTCTCTGACTACCTCCAATGTTGTTTGAGTGATCCGCTCGCCATGTGTCTTGGGTGAGTTTGCACCTGTTTTTCCATGCGATCAAGTGAAATCCCGACGTGATCCGATTTTCAATAACGCATTTTAATGCAGGGTACACAACAGACTGACATTTTTAGTTTCGATTTGGGACGGATTCATAAGTATTTCAGAAATACAATCAAACGATCAGAAATGTTACGTCAGTCCAGTTCGACCTTTATTGGAAGGAGTGATGAACATTACAGTGTAGGGACAGTGAGGTAAGTCGTCGTGTTTAGCTGCCATAATTCCAAAGGCTCATTGCAAAATATTGTCCCTCTTTGGTCTCCCGATAATTTGCTTCTGAATTTGCAATCACTGAGTGTTAACATAAGCATTAATGTTAGGCTAGCAGCTAGTGTTACTGTTGACTCAATTTTGATTGTTAATATTTGGCAACGTGGAGCTTTGTCCTTCTGCGCATTTAAGTTAGGAGGTCGGTTGCAGGTCACACTGAAAAGATACTGTAAACAGCCTAACCACAAAGTCGCATTTGGTCTCAAAAGCTGATATATGAGCCCAAGAGAAAGGGTTAGGGTTAACTGACCTCCCGCAGTTAGAGCGCCCCCTCGTGTTAATGGGAAGAGCTGTATGAAGATCTAGCTTAAAAGCCCAGTGAGTTCTTCAATAGCACGTTTTGTTAGAGTTAAATATCTCATGCGCTCCTTTGAATTTGGCTTCATTGCGTCTTGGTTCTCGTTAAAGCCATTTTCCAGAGCAAATGTTATGACAATAGTGGGTAACGGTAATTTTACCCGTTAACAAACAAAAAGGACAGACAGCTGGTGGAAAGTAACACTGCACAGAAGACGTGAAATATCGTCATGACATACGGCATTATCGTAGGACTCACTCATCATTATAAAGCCTGGCGCCAGCCCATGTGATTCCAAAGATACTGTGTTTCTCCAACAAGCATCAATTACAGACAGAAAGCTTTTGCCAGATAGGTTCTTGAAACACCGAATCTTCATCAGAACTCTGGGTCAGCCTGACCAACATTTTATCGTGTTTTTTTCTTTTTCTTTGTCTTTTTTTCTTGCTGTGTTGCTGCAAAAGATGCAACTTCTTGTATATGAACCGTTTCCTTAAGAAAGAGACCAACGGATGCAATTTTCCTCCACATCTTTCATCTCTGATCTGAGCTACGGCCCATGACCCAAAAATATATCCAAAGACGACGCCTTTTGATGAGTAACTCTCAGAACCTTACACCTCCACCCATATACTGCACCATTGCCAGTGCTGGGAGCGAGCGAAAAGCTTGACTTCGACAAATCAGAGCAGGTAGACTTTGTGCTGGAGAAAGTGTCTAATTATCGAATTCTTTAAGCATGCTTTATCTTTGAAAACTGCGTGTGTACTGTCCTATTTTTTACAACACTGCTCTTGAAAAAGAAACATATAGGTCATAACAGTCTATATTGTGCATGAGGCACCTTTGAGCAGTTAGGGCGAAGCAAGAATGCATCAGCTGGATGTACCTGGCAACTATGGAAACACTGAGTAGACATGAAGGTTAGTGTAAATATAGACAAAGTATAGGGGCTGCATGAGGAATGACAGAAGTTAGTAATTAGTTATTAAAATGACTCTCATCACATACCTAACACTCGCTCGTCTGCTTCAACCAACGAGAAGAAACAACAGCAGCAAAACTGCTGATCATAAATGAAACATGCGTCTGAATGGCCTGCGGATGGTTCTGCCTTTGGATCTCCAACACGCTGTTAGTATTATGACACGTTCAGTCGGCGGAGGGTTACAGCACAACGTCGCTTAAACCGCCTTTGATCAAATATTAACACGCTTGCGGCTCGTTATCTCCACATTCGAGAGGCGAGTTTTTATTTTTTTTTAAACGGCCTGGGTTTGATGTGCGGTGAAGGAAGCCGGGCAGGCCTGGGGAGGAATTGTAATGAGGGGAACTGCTGGAGCTAGTCACTGAGGGCAGCTGAGGATGGAATGATCTGCCGTAGATACTAGGCTACACACTGATTTAATTGCTGGTGCTATCTGGACGGAGTGCGGCTTTATTTCAATACACGTGTATTCAACTCCACGTCGTTACGGGAACACGCTGGGGATAAACTGCTCCGTGGTATTACTCATTAGATGAGACGCATCCAACCGAGTCATAGAGGATGTCGCGATTTTTTGTTGTATTTCCAACACCTCCGAACCAGGCTGATGCTTCCGGACTGTTACTCTTACTATGTCTCGATAATTCATTTGATTATTTATAACATTTATAACCGTCTTTAATATAAGTTTATAAGTTTGTCTCGTTTTATTTAAGTTCTTTCTCACAGACACACCACGCACGCACGCACGCACACGAACGCACGCAATCTCCTTTTATTCTAATTAAGTTGCGGGCGCAGGGTCGTTGCGGTCGCTGCTGATTTTGCGGTTGGAAATCTGTGTACATCTCTCGCGCACTCTTGGTCTCGCATGATGAAATGCCTCCCGTGGCGACTGCTGACAGAAATGAACCGGATAAATCATCCGCCCTGATAGTTGCTGCCCAGAGAAAGTTCTTTTACATTTAATCTAATCACAATTCGGATAGAGTTGTACACTGTTCATTATTAATCATAAAAGTTGCAGTGGGCCCTCGGCCAACGTTGCGTCGCTGGAAGGGAAAGGCGCCCTACAAGTGTTTTTAGCGTGTTATGCTGTGCCAGCATCCGCAGCGCCTCAGCAAGTAATGTCGTTAACGCTGACAAGGCTCGCGAGTTAAACACTCTGAGTCAACGGTTTCGTTCTGATTTAAGCTCGTGAAAACGGTAACCATATTTCCTCGCCTAAAAAGAGTCGCGCGCACAGAACGTTATGTCAAACAATTATTTGCGGTATCACAGGACCTCGAACTATTAACTTGTTATGAAAACAAGTCCGTGGTTTCGGAAGGAGAGGAATGGTACAGGCAGTACATTTAAAGGGCGTCACCGATAGGCCTTAGAAGGCGGCAAACAAATGGAGTATGTGATGCATGTAGAAGTATTTGTGGGCTGAACATTCTTGTTACATATTCAGCTTGGAATATCTAAGCAGCATTTGTATGTTACATGTCTATCCGACTTCAGCTAGCTTCAGGGCTATGAGGCCGTGACATTTGTGTCATTTAAAAGCGAGCTCGAGTGGACAGCGTCGTCTGAACCTCCATGGCCCCTTTGTGAGGCTAGTAAACGCTAGTAAATGCCCAGTGGCAGAAAATTACACAGTGGGGAAAACTCATTTCTCTGTGTGGGTATATATTGTAGATTTGTAAATGCACCCCCTCCTTACTTTCTGTCAAAACATAGTCTTTACGATTAAGGACACTGAATTGAAAGAATGTATTCAGAGAGAGAGAGAGAGAGAGAGAGAGAGAGAGAGAGAGCATGTAGTATGCGTAATTTGCTATTTTGATTAAGTAGCTTACTTTACATATGTGAACGTGCCATTAGCAAAGGATTAATCACTGTTTAAACATAATTAAATTACATGCTGAATCATAAATTACATGCTGAATCATTCCTTTGATAGGAATTCCTCAGCAGAATGGAGCAAGGTGACGGAAACGTTATGGCCCGTGCCTCGACTCGAGAAGAAGAGCAGGGAGGTTTGTCAGGGATGTTCTGTCTCTTCTCCCAGGGACCTGAATAGGGGTGTTTTCCTTAAGAAAGACACAGTTTCTCCCCAGGCTGTCTCCCAGAAGAGCAAGGAGGAGGGGAACAGACAGCCTACGACCGACCAGGTAATATCTCACTCAGAAGCACTGCTGCATGTAGATCCACACAAAGGGATAGGGAAGTGATGTTGTTATCATCTGAATGCATAAGGTGCAATTTGCCTTTGAGAAACCTACTGCTGTTTGAAATGTTAACAGTGCGGCAAGATACCACCGGAGCAGGAGTGTATCTAAGATTTTAAAAAATCAGGGGGCAGTCAGGAGCTCTATAGGGGTCCTCCCGCAGAGTTGGGTTCTTATATTTTGATATTCACAAGCAACATTTTCACACCATTTCAAGATCAAAACTTTATGAAACTTCGATTGAATGAAACTTCAGTTTATATAGCACCTTTCAAGAACCCAAGGTCACTTTACAATTAGCACAGGTACGAGCTTTTACAACCATTCACACACTGGTGAGAAGTGGCAGCCAGTTGCTCACAGTGTACCGGAAACCTGGGGGACTGAATTAGGTGCAGGAAGGGAAGAGAGGACAACACACAGGACAGAACACCACCCACCACTGGACATACAGACACACACATTTATGCACAGACATTCAGACAACTGTTTTTATATGTTAGGCAAATTGGTCATCCCTGATTCCCTGACAAATTCTCCCTGAGTGTGTCTGTGTGTCTTCATGTTCAATAAAAGCAGTTGTCTGAGTGTGTGTGCATGAATGTGCGTGTGCTTGTATGCCCAGTGGTGGATGGTGCTCTGCCACTAGGGTCTGTCCTCTCTCCCCTTCCTGCACCCCATTCAGTCCCCCAGGGGGCTGTGGATCCCGGTAGAGAGTACGCTGTGCGCAATTGGCTGCCGCTTCTCGCCGGTGTGTGAATGGTAGTGTAAGAGTTGTACCTGTGTTAAAATTGTAAAGCGACCTTGAGTATCTAGAAAGGCGCTATATAAGTTGAGCATTCATTCATATTGCACAAGGAGAGACACACAGTCACACACACTCTGGGAATTTTGTAGGGACAGTCAATTTACGTAACATCCATGTTTTAGACCTTTAGCTATCTCTTAATTAGAATCATTTTTACTTACCCATAATTGTCGAGTACAGGACTTTGCTTTGGTAAGATGAAACTGCTCCACAGACTATACCACACAGACAGGACACGGTACACAGACATTACTGTCAATTATGGAATCAGTGCACAAGGCATGAGGAACACAACAATATTACAAGTAAGAGGATTAACAAAATTCACAGTATATAGATGCAAAGTGAATACAAATATTGTGACAGAACTGTTCAGTAGTGCAGTATGCAGGGGTGATAGTGGGAAAAATTCCTGAGCCTGAACTTTTTCTGAGCGGGGGGGGGGGGGGGGGGGGGGGGGGGGGGGGGGGGGTTGGTGGTGTGTGTGTGTGTGTGTGTGTGTGTGTGTATATATGGAATACTATATTATAATATATATATTATAAGTCAGGTAATCATTATGGTGGAATATAAAAAAAATTATATTAATATTCTGAGAAAATGCTGTAACCTAAAGATTCTGTTAACACAATATGTTAAAAAACAGGCATGATCAATTATTTATTCATTACTATTAGTAAATTATAGGATACCAGACAACTCAAAGAAATTATGCAAATAAAGTTTAAAAGAATTACAAATATTATGATTATAGTTAGTTTTAATATATAAAATATTTAATAAATATTTTGTGTTGGTTTATTCGGACATGCATTTTGTGCTTTTGTTCATGTATTACACCTTACGCCGTAAGTTACAGACGGCCATGATGAACCAGATCATCTGACCACCTGTATCAGCTCAAAAAAACCACTTTCTTATATTTCTGATAAAAATTAAACTTCATCAGAATAAAGATAAAATACCTAAAGGCCTATCCTGACGCCGTCCTCCACGGTCCCGAGCCGCGTAACCGTGTATTCTTCCGCCGCGCACACCAAACACCAAGTTCCGTTTACGAAGCAGAACCACTTAGGTCCAAACAAGGATTTATACAGTAAATGGGAGAAAAATCGTAACTCGGGAAACTCGTAACCCTGGGACCGCCTGTATGATGTTTATGTCGATTGAATCGGAGCAATAATGACCAAAACAAACTGGACTTAAGGCTGGACGGAGGTAACTTCTCTACGTAATGTCCGAAAATCAGCCGCAAGTCAATTAAACTACACCGCCGTCATCCATCCAGCGCTGATGAGCGCCAGTGACAGTATCATATTTCGGCCTCAAAACAGATAACGCGCGCGTGTGGTTTATTATTATGATTTGACGGATTTTCCCCCAAAAAATTCAAATGACGGAAATTCGTCGTGGTGACGGAGAACTTTAACTCATGCACTAGCGAACCTTTTTTTCTCGAAGACACGTCGGTACGCCGGAATTCCGGCGTGGCGCCTGAAAACTATCAGGCCTGAGTATGTGTGAGTCACTTCAGCAGTGGTTACAGTTCAGTAGTGCAGTATGTGTGAGTCACTTCAGCAGTGGTTACAGTTCAGTAGTGCAGTATGTGTGAGTCACTTCAGCAGTGGTTACAGTTCAGTAGTGCAGGCTGTGTGAGTCACTTCAGCAGTGGTTACAGTTCAGTTGTGCAGGCTGTTTGAGTCACTTCAGCAGTGGTTACAGTTCAGTAGTGCAGTATGTGTGAGTCACTTCAGCAGTGGTTACAGTTCAGTAGTGCAGTATGTGTGAGTCACTTCAGCAGTGGTTACAGTTCAGTAGTGCAGGCTGTGTGAGTCACTTCAGTAGTGTCACAGTAGTGAATAGTAAAGCTTCAGTAGTTAGCAGTGAAGTTCCAGTAGTGGTTACACTCCTGTGTTTTCCAGTTTGACTTCTGTGTTTTCAGGGTTGGTGGAGGATGGATCTACATTCTCACATTCCACAAAAACATAAAACCGTTCCATGTGTCTTGCACATTATCTCATGAAAATACATATTTTGTGCATTGCTTCATTTATATTAACATAACCTTCCTTCAGTTAAATTATTAACCCTAGGTTCTATAGTTGTGAATTTCACAAATTCAAAATTTATTGTTGCCATGGAAAAGCTAAGGCATATTAAAGTCTTCAATAGAACATTTTTGTTCAAGAGGGACATTACATCAGAGGAATGGTTTCATCATGCTTTAAATAAATAATAATCTTCATCTTCAACTCAACAAGTTTTCCTAGTGAGCCAGACTCGTTGCGGCGATCATGTCTATGATGGAGAGAAAAACAAAACAAGCCAGTGTAGTCAGGTCTTAGATTTATTTTCAGAAAATGTCCCAGTCAGCTAACTCTTCACGTCTTCTGTAGAAAATCGAGTCGGATGGCTTGTTGACAAGATATGTTTTTCCACCCCTTCCTTTCTGAACACAGATCATTTTTATAAACAGTTCTGTGCCTCATAACCAGTAATAAAAAATTTATCAGTGACTAACATTCCAAACTCCAGGGCTGCACTGGAAGGCAAAAAAATACATTCAGGGCTGGACTCATATCATTAGACGCTGAAGCCATGAATGAAGATTTCTGGCAGAATCTCTGGAATGAGCACTACACTAGCTGAACAGGACACTCCTCATCACAGTCCTAGAAGGTTATGTGCCAATGAACCAGATGATGACAGGGCTGATATGTTGAGTTATTTTTACAGTTCTTTTGTAGTTTATCAGATATGGTGGCAACCCCAATAACAGTAATTAAAAACTAAACAACATCCTGTTAAAATGAGACTTAATGAAGTTTATAGAAATAGTCAGTTCTAACTACAGTATTTATTTGCACATTTAAAACACAACATAAAGCAAGAACACCCTAAAAGTTCGATATATCCCAGAGGGAACAGCTCCTTCTGCATCTTAGTTAATTAACCGAGTAATTAATTTTTGGATGTTATAACCAGAGACTGTCCTGTTTTAATTAGTGTATAGTCTTTCTTTCTAACGAGCTGAGCATGCTTTACTGGAGTGTGACAGTAGATTTCATTGGCATGCTTGTGCAACATTCACTGCCCTTCACTCCATCACTCGTGTCTGCTTGGTAGGGCTGGAGCTGCCTTTCTCGCTCACACACACACACACACACACACACACACACACACACACACACACACACACACACACGTGTGCACTCTCCTTCGTCGTTTCCCCTCCTCTCTCTCTTACACACATGGTGTGCATGTATGTAAGAGAGGGGAAACAGCGAAGGAGAGTGCACATGGGTGTGTGTCCTCTCTCCCATCTATCTATCTATCTATCTATCTATCTATCTATCTATCTATCTATCTATCTATCTATCTATCTATCTATCTATCTATCTATCTATCTATCTATCTATCTATCTATCTATCTATCTATCTATCTATCTATCTATCTATCTATCTATCTCTTTCATTCAATTCCTCTTTCATCATGTGAATAGAGGATTAGCCTGTCGTCCCCAAAGGGAAGTGTGCGTGCGTGTGTTTGTATGTGCGTGTGCATTCTTCTCTGCAGCTGAGTGAGTGAGAGAGTTAGAGAGAGAGAGAGATAGAGAGAGAGGGTGTGAGAGAGATGGGGAGAGAGAGGGGAAAGCTGAAAGCGCTTGGATTTCGACCTTCCACTTGCATCTCCACTTGCTTCTCATCTCAGAAGCGTCTCCCTATCAATTAGCAGCGTGAGAGCCGTGCGCGGATAGCGAGCGATACAGCAGAGCTCCGGACGCCATTGCCTCAGCAAGACTGTTTTGAATGTCCTGTGGAGCGGCAGGATTTCACTGCTGTTGTTGATTTAGTGTCTCGCTCACGAGGCGCAGTCTGCCGAAGCGCCTCCCGAAAGACCGGGTTGGGGGAGCGCGTGTGTGGCGGGGTGTGTGTGTGTGTGTGTGTGGCGCGCACATGAGCGTGTGTGCATGCGCGCGCGTGCTCCCGCGTGCGTTTGAGCATGATCGTGTGCATGTGGACACATGAGCCGGGAGGAAGGACAGACGCTCTTGCGTGAGTCGCTAAGCAGCGAGACGACTCCGTTGCCACCGAAACCCCCTGCACGAGACGTGGAAGGGGACAGGGGGAGAGGCAGAGCGTGAGCTGGGGTGGGGTGGGGTGGGGGGGAGACACGCCAGCCCGCTCAAACAACGCCGCTAGAGATCCGCTGCGGAGGAGACTCAGCATGCCTGCGGAGGTGAAAGAGGTGAGTGGTGGGATGGAGTCTGCTTTTCTCGTCTCACTCCGCGATGCTTCTCCCGTGCCTGCAGTGACCCGCTTCTGCGCAAAGCTGCCAAGCTTTACCGGTCCGGGAGGTTGAGCGCGCCACTCTCTGGATATTTCCGTGACTACGTAAGAAGCAGTGCCTCGCTGCGTATTTAAGGATCTGAGGGCTGCGTTGAAGAAATACCTGTAGCGAGGGCTTTGAGAGGAGAGTTGAATTTGTAATGGACGAAGCCCTCGATGGGGAACACGTCCGTCCCCTGCCCGCTGTTGAATACCACGGTGGAAGGTGACGCAGATGTGCAGCTTTAATGCGTGATTAGCCGTCCTCAGGCTGTGTGCACTTGTTATGGGGGGTGGGGTAGTTAGAAGGGGGGTGATTCAGAGGTGCATGGCAGGCATATACCTCTGGCTTTACACTGAAGCAGTGCTGGGCTCAGTTCCGTAGCAACCAAAGCGAGGGTGGGTGTGTGTGTGTGTGTGTGTGTGTGTGTGTGTGTGTGTGTGTGTGTGTGTGTGTGTGTGTGGAGGGGGGGGGGGGGGGGTAGCCCTGTTGCAATGATGTTTCCCACTAAGACAGACAGGCATACTGCAGAGGCACACGGCACTGCTGTGAATAGGGTGCGCTGTCAGTACGAGTTGGCCCAGGCAACCCGCAGTGCACACTGAGCAACTTGGGGTGGCGGGCGACGTTGTCGACGGCGGCGAGAGACGAGACGTGGGAGTCGAGCGTGGGAGAACACAAGAGTCAGCGACCGCGCAGAGCTGTGTAAAATAACTTACTCAGAATACCTAAACACGGGAGACGTCTCCTGCGCTGCTAAAAGCAACCAAGTTCCCGGGGGGGGGGGGGGGGGGCTTGTGTGTGTTTTTCTTTCATTTTTCTTCACTGAACTTCGTCACGAAATGAGTCGCGCCGCACAAGGTTTCGCGCTAGATGTTACGGCCTGCGTGTGCGCGCCGTGCCCTTGAGCAGGGCACATGCGGCTCATTAGGGATGTTAAGCCACCAGTTGTTTCCCTGTGCATGTGTGGTGAGCCTGATAAGAGTTTCCACGTGTAAGCGGTGAACGCAGCTCATGGCACGGCTGAGAACCGTGGCTTGAGGAGGGAGAAAAAGGATGACGTGGTGATGTAGTTCTGCAATCGCTCACGTGCTTGCTCGAGCAGTCACGTCAGAACATTTGTGAGTGTGTGTGTGTGTGTGTGTGTGTGTGTGTGTGTGTGTGTGTGTGTGTGTGTGTGTGAGGGTGGCTGTGTAAGGGGGCTGGGACATGGAGTGACAAGAACCACCATTAGGCTGGCATGCTTATGCAGTCTGTGTAGGGGGACTGCATGAGGACTCTGTGATCACGGAGACTCCCGTGACCCATGGTTATGATGGCATACAGGCTGGGTAAGGCTGTTAAATCCCAGCAGTCTAGCTGCCTGTTCCCATATCCACCCACTTCCTTGCATAGATCCGACTCCCTCAATGTTCATAACGTTAGGACAAGGGTCCGAGGCTGACGTTGGGAATCTCTCAGCACCCAGAATGAGATCTGCCAAAGTCGTGTGCACTTTGATCATCGCAGTGACCTCTGTCTGTGAACGCATTAAAGAATGATTGCCACTATTTGATGGGTGGCACAGGTAGAATGAGAAGATATTTCCATTGACATGATTATGTCTTTTGTCTCATGAGAGAGAGAAAACCTGTGTCTTCTGGCATATGGAGATTTGTGATTGCTAGACTGATGCTTGTTTCCAGCGTGATCAGCCATTCGTTGCCATGCTGCAACGCTGACGGTCCATCCATTCTAGTGTCGGCTCTGTAAACGCACGACTGCCTCCCATAACTGTCTCATCAGACACTCATCATGTCATTTAAAGGAGATTGCTATATGATTTGAGGACCGCACAACTGCAGTAGATGCCATAAAGAACCAGATAATTACTCTGAGACATGGGAGAAATATGACTACTGAGAAGAAGTAGAAGCAGCAAACATTTGCTCTGGTATTTGGCTCTTGGCGAGATGAATGGAGTTTCCTTCAGGTTTGCCTGAGCCTTAAGGAGTAATTATCTTTATGCTAGGAAATGCAGGCACTAATAGATGTAGATTAGGCTCTACTTTTAAAATTAGGCATTTATTCTTTGTTATTCTTACAAGCTTTCAAGAGAAAGGTCTTTACACACACACACACACACACAAACAAAATATATTTTAAGTTTGTTGTGTCTAGAAAGTTCTAGTAGAATAACTCTATGGAGGATGTTTAGAGGAGTACATATTCACGCATTTTCACAGGGCAGACTTATGCATTATTAACTGGTCCTATGAGTACTGAGAAAAAGCTATTCTTATTTTTCATGAGAATGTTTGTGAGTCCAGCTGTGAGTTAAATTGCATTAGGTGATTTTCCAGGCTTTCATTTTCATCATGTCCTAAAATGTTCTAATAATCTAAGGTGTACATTTAGGTTCAGGTCCATGAGGAGAGAATGATAACACATCAGACTCCTTGAGAAAAGGAGTAATAAAATGCCTCAGTAGCAACAAAATGCCTCAGTATCCTCCTCAATGTAAAACCTTTAAGAACTTATTTTAAAAAGGGAAACTAAAAAAAGAGAACTCACTTTGGCTCATGCTACAATTCTTCTCAGGTTAGCCCTTCTTATGCCTGAGGCCTCTTAAACGGATCTTTCTTCCACCCTTCTGCTGAAGGAACAGAGCCCGGATGATCCTCTGGTGGTGCTTTCAAAGAGGCCGGATCAAACGGAGGAGGCGTCAGGCTCGGGAGAAGCTCTGAACACGCCCTCCTCTGACCTGTCCACTCTCACTTCAACCAACGGAAGCCTCCCAAACACTGAGGCTAATGTAGGTGCCCCGCCCCCCAGGGAGAGTTAATGTTTCGGCGGCAATGATAGAAGCTGATGGAAGCTGTGCATTATCTGCCCCATGGTGATATTCCATTAGCTTAATCACTCAGTACTTAGTGAACAGGAACAGGCGTTATGTCCAAAAAAAAATTGGTTATATAAGGCCACTAACACGTGCAGGTTTAAATCCACATTGTGTTATGTATCTTGCTTTTCTTGCTTTTTAATTTTATCAGTCTTTCAGTAAATAATCATGAGCCATTATTCCAATAAAATGTCAAGATTTTGTTGTCAATTGAAATTTTTGTGCGTCTCAAATCATGTTGAGCTCATCTCCCGGTAATGGTGTGATTTTGCTGGACTGTCTTTGCAGACTGATGAGAGTTCAGGTTTAGGCACAGAGAAGTCCTGCAGTCCTGACACTGAACTCAAGCCCCTCACTGCCAGCAGTTCTCATGAGGACGTGGTGCCAAAACGGTCTGAGGTGAGCCGGCTAACACCTTCATTAAACACAGTCTGAGGTGAGCTGGCTAACACCTTCATTAAACACAGTCTGAGGTGAGCTGGCTAACACCTTCATTAAACACAGTCTGAGGTGAGCTGGCTAACACCTTCATTAAACACAGTCTGAGGTGAGCTGGCTAACACCTTCATTAAACACAGTCTGAGGTGAGCTGGCTAACACCTTCATTAAACACAGTCTGAGGTGAGCCGGCTAACACCTTCATTAAACACAGTCTGAGGTGAGCCGGCTAACACCTTCATTAAACACAGTCTGAGGTGAGCCGGCTAACACCTTCATTAAACACAGTCTGAGGTGAGCCGGCTAACACCTTCATTAAACACAGTCTGAGGTGAGCCGGCTAACACCTTCATTAAACACAGTCTGAGGTGAGCCGGCTAACACCTTCATTAAACACAGTCTGAGGTGAGCCGGCTAACACCTTCATTAAACACAGTCTGAGGTGAGCCGGCTAACACCTTCATTAAACACAGTCTGAGGTGAGCCGGCTAACACCTTCATTAAACACAGTCTGAGGTGAGCCGGCTAACACCTTCATTAAACACAGTCTGAGGTGAGCCGGCTAACACCTTCATTAAACACCACAGAACCCAAACACTAAATGTTTAAAACGGTCTGAGGTCAGCTGGCTAACACCTTCATTAAACACAGTCTGAGGTGAGCTGGCTAACACCTTCATTAAACACAGTCTGAGGTGAGCTGGCTAACACCTTCATTAAACACAGTCTGAGGTGAGCCGGCTAACACCTTCATTAAACACAGTCTGAGGTGAGCCGGCTAACACCTTCATTAAACACAGTCTGAGGTGAGCCGGCTAACACCTTCATTAAACACAGTCTGAGGTGAGCCGGCTAACACCTTCATTAAACACAGTCTGAGGTGAGCCGGCTAACACCTTCATTAAACACAGTCTGAGGTGAGCCGGCTAACACCTTCATTAAACACAGTCTGAGGTGAGCCGGCTAACACCTTCATTAAACACAGTCTGAGGTGAGCCGGCTAACACCTTCATTAAACACAGTCTGAGGTGAGCCGGCTAACACCTTCATTAAACACAGTCTGAGGTGAGCCGGCTAACACCTTCATTAAACACAGTCTGAGGTGAGCCGGCTAACACCTTCATTAAACACAGTCTGAGGTGAGCCGGCTAACACCTTCATTAAACACAGTCTGAGGTGAGCCGGCTAACACCTTCATTAAACACAGTCTGAGGTGAGCCGGCTAACACCTTCATTAAACACCACAGAACCCAAACACTAAATGTTTAAAACGGTCTGAGGTGAGCTGGCTAACACCTTCATTAAACACAGTCTGAGGTGAGCTGGCTAACACCTTCATTAAACACAGTCTGAGGTGAGCTGGCTAACACCTTCATTAAACACAGTCTGAGGTGAGCCGGCTAACACCTTCATTAAACACAGTCTGAGGTGAGCTGGCTAACACCTTCATTAAACACAGTCTGAGGTGAGCCGGCTAACACCTTCATTAAACACAGTCTGAGGTGAGCCGGCTAACACCTTCATTAAACACAGTCTGAGGTGAGCCGGCTAACACCTTCATTAAACACAGTCTGAGGTGAGCTGGCTAACACCTTCATTAAACACAGTCTGAGGTGAGCCGGCTAACACCTTCATTAAACACAGTCTGAGGTGAGCTGGCTAACACCTTCATTAAACACAGTCTGAGGTGAGCTGGCTAACACCTTCATTAAACACAGTCTGAGGTGAGCCGGCTAACACCATCATTAAACACAGTCTGAGGTGAGCTGGCTAACACCTTCATTAAACACAGTCTGAGGTGAGCTGGCTAACACCTTCATTAAACACAGTCTGAGGTGAGCTGGCTAACACCTTCATTAAACACAGTCTGAGGTGAGCCGGCTAACACCTTCATTAAACACAGTCTGAGGTGAGCTGGCTAACACCTTCATTAAACACAGTCTGAGGTGAGCCGGCTAACACCATCATTAAACACCACAGAACCCAAACACTAAATGTTTAAAACGGTCTGAGGTCAGCTGGCTAACACCTTCATTAAACACAGTCTGAGGGGAGCCGGCAAACACCTTCATTAAACACTGCAGAAAATATATACACAAAAATATTGTATTAATTCTGTAGGGTGAGGCCATAATTAGTTAGCAATATGTTACTACATATGCATTTATGTCAGTATGTTTAACCTAAATATCTATATTGATATCTCCTTAGTCATTGACAAAACACACTTTATAAGTGTACACAAGCTATCCAATGGGTTAACGTAGACAGGTAAAAGTAAATTGGATCCGCTTCATTGCATCAAACTGCTTCGCTGTTGGCAATTTACTGAGCTCAATAGGAGCTCCTCTAAACTGCATTTCATCAAAGCCCACATTAAACTAATTTTCAGCCAAGTGAAAAATTGTTTCTGCATAAGCTGTGCAAGTCAAGTACTCGGATAAATATATTCAACCCTTGCTTGTTGCCAACACAGCAAAAATCATCTCACAATTACAGGAATAAACGGTTAGACGTGTCTCTACTTTTTGCTTTCGTGTGGAGCCCTGTCCCTAAACTGTTATGATAATAATATCATAATATCTGCTGAGTTTGAGAATGAATGGAATGAGGTTCTGTGAAAATACGTGGAAAAGTTGTGTGACAAAGTACCTCAATGGCATTCACTCCTGTCTCAGGAAAGTACAGCGGTTGCCACAGAGATATTCCAGACAGCGTGCAAAGCCTCGCAGGATACCGAGACCCTATCCCCTCCGACTGTCTCAGTGGAGAAGGTGGAGGAAGGTGCGGGCACTTCTCCCGTCCAGGCTGCTACTGAGGCCAGCGTCTCTTGCGACACCCCGGGGGAGAATGTCAAAGAGCAGCCTGCTCAGCACAGCTCCCACCAAAGTCCTCGGGTGGGGCTCAGTGGCCATGGCACCATGCCTCATGGCTTCCAGTACCCTCCTCCCTACTCAAACCTGCCCGCCAGGAACTACTTACCCGAGAACTGCTACACCCTTCCACTCCACCGAGACTTTGGCCGAATCGGTCAGGGCGTGTCGGTGTGCAACGGAGCAGCTAAAAGAGACGAGGACGCCTCTGACCTGAGGTCAGGAATCCCTGCTGTCAGCCACCCTATGATGGGAGGCACGCTCCACCTGAGACCCACGCTGGACCTGGAGGTCGATGATCACCTCGGCCCACTGGTGCACCCCTACCTTCAGGACCTGTACAGGATGCAGACCCTGCTCCCGCAGAAGCGCGCCAGCATGGTCAGCCTGGACACCATCCGCAAGGACCCGCGGTGGAGGGATCCAAACCTGCGGGAGGTCATCGCCATGCTGAGCCACCCCATGGACCCAGTCAAGTCCAACGCCGCCGCCTACCTGCAGCACCTCTGCTACGAGAACGACAAGGTGAAGCAGGATGTGCGGCAGCTCCACGGCCTCCCCGCGCTGGTGGCTCTGCTGGACCACCCAAAGGTGGAGGTCTACCGCAAGGCCTGTGGTGCCCTGCGCAACATCTCCTTCGGCAGGGACCACTTCAACAAGGTGGCCATCAAGAACAGCGACGGCATCCCTGCACTACTCAGACTGCTCAGAAAGTCCAGCGATGTGGAGGTTCGCGAGTTGGTCACAGGTTTGTTCTATCTCATGTGCGTAAAGCACATACGAATGACCATCAGTCGAGCTATATGGGTACTAAAGTGTACACAGTCTCGATTGGAAACACCATTATTATAGCAGAGATACAAGGTGTTCACATAGAGATTATAGCCCAAGAACAATTTGTATTGGCCATTATCCAGCCCTTCATTGGCTGTTAGGTTTCAGACTACAGCACTGCTGTTATACTGATATGCTCTCACCAGCTCATCACAGTGCTGCTGTTGAGAACAGGCCACTGAACAATAAACATTCGGATGGCAGTGGTCTTGTACTGCAAAATCAAGCAGAGATTAACAGGGTGGAAGGTGATTGACAACTTTAATTGTGCTTTAATTAAATGGTCAGTGGATGTAGATGCAAGACAGATGCTTCTAATAAAGTTGGTTAGTGAGTGTTTATGTGTAGTTCATAAACAATAAGGACAATTATTTTCATGCCACTTCCTGTCCAGGAACACTGTGGAATCTTTCCTCTCATGAACCCCTGAAGATGGTCGTCATCAACCACGGGCTCCAGACACTGACAGACGAGATCATCATCCCACATTCTGGTTTGAGAGGGGATCCCAACGACCCTTCAAGGCCTGGGGACCCAGAATGGACCACAGTTTTCAAGAACACCTCTGGATGTTTAAGGTACTTGTGCATGCTTTGCCAGATACAAGGTGTTACATCTGTTGGATTTCCCCCAACAACACCAGAAGGTTGGCTGGTGTTGCACCTAACCGTATGTGAAATGTGATTTAAGCAAGTCGCCATCTGTGAGAGTGCCCTGCGTGAACTGTAACATGCTGGCACTGTCCTATGCTGTTTACACGAGCTTTCACTCCTGCAGGAACGTGAGCTCAGACGGGGCTGAGGCCCGCCAGCGCATGCGCGAGTGTGAAGGACTTGTGGACGCTCTTCTTCACGCCCTCTACTCCGCTGTGACTAAGAGGGACATGAATAACAAGGTAGAAATCCATAACAGGATCACTATGCCGCCTGCCTAATGAAGGTAAAGGCCATCCAAAGGAAGAACAGATTAAAAACACAAACAACCCACAGAGACTTGGCAGAATTCCATGAGGTGCTGGAGCTGTACACCTGGACCTAGATATTGCCTTTAATATTACAGTCTTATTGCACTGCAATATGATATTCCATCTGTTTTCCCATAAGGTTTTTTGCCCAGTCCTGCGATACGAATTTAAATTACTATATGTTCGGCCACGGTCAAAATTATACCTGTTATTTTTTATCTTTAGCCCACATGCTTTTTTGAGTCATTTTTCAATTGTGCTCTATCTAGTCTGTGGAGAACTGCGTCTGCATCTTGAGGAACCTGTCCTATCACGTGCACAAAGAAGTGCCCGGGGCAGAGAGGTTCTATGGCAACCCCACTGCTCCGCCCACCAAGCCTCGCAGCGGTCAGAAGAAGAAGGATGAGCACCACTGCTTCAGCGGGCGAGGTAGGGGCAGCTGTCTGGTGGCCTAACATCTGTAAAGATCAACTCTACGATCTAAGTCCCTTACTGCTTACAGTTTCACTGCAGCTGGCAAATCAGTATGAGTGGATCCCATGATCTAGAGATGGTCCCATGATCCAGAGAAGGTCCCATGATCCAGCACAGGTTACAAATGCAGCGTGGCCTTTTGAATATACTGATATCTTGTAATAAAATCTTGAAACACTAAATCCTGCACCGACAGTCATTTCCCAGAACCTGGAATGTCTAAGCAGCATATAATACTAGTTGTTGCACTATTTCCCATTTAGGTTGTTACATACATTGTGCCATTGTGGTGTGTTTTTGTTTCCCCCCATGTGGTCGCATTTACACTGTTTCTCTGGCTGTCTTCATCTGCAGAGGAGTGGTTCAATCACTGTGAGTTCGCTTCTGTTCCTGCCTCGCCTCGTGCGTTTTTGTAGTCAGTGGTGGGAAAACCTTGATTCTTTTATTCCATGCCACTTACACTCGGTTTATTCAGCTCTCCCACTCCCAACACCCACACTGCCTCCCACACATACTCAGGCTTTGGAAGATGTGAGCGCTTGCTACATCAAATCGTTTTTTTTTTTTTTTTTTTTTTTTTTTTTTGATAGGCTCCAAGCAACATAGCGTCGTTGACGGTCCTGTGTCCTTTTCAGGCAGAAGACATGGAGCGGGTGACAAAACGTACAGCACACTGGACATGCCCAAGCGCACACTGCCGACGAAAGGTGCAGAATTTCTCCTCCGTGTTTATATCCAATCAGGCTGCTGGTCGCGGGCATGTTTCATGCAGACGCTTTCACTACTGGAAAACCACCGAATCCATCTTGTCTTGCTGTGAATGAATATTAAATGTTTCAGTGCACAACAGAAATGGTAGGCACTAGTTTTAATGTACTGCATGTGGACTTCCAGTAGACGGCCCTGAGGTGTCAGCGGTATAATAAATACAGGGTGGAATTATGGGTGATGTAGGCAGCGAGCAGCAGCGTTTAGCCTGAAGTTGAGTGCCTGTTTAGCTAGGAGCATCAAGGAGGACAAGTGGGGTTACTGGGAGACACTCCTTTGACTTTGAGCGATGTGTCAGAAGCACAGGTCAGTCGAGACAAGTGCTTTAATCCGAGACGAAGTCTAGATGAAGACCAGTCCGAGTCAGCTTTCATCGCATGCAAGGAGGTAATTAAAAGTGTTCGGCTGCTGCATCAAGCGCCCGGGGAGAGGAGAGGCATTTTATGAGCAGAGAAACAGCAGTGCGCCAGTACGGTGATATGCCGTGATGCACACTTGTTACACTAGTGTTTTGGTCTCATCGCATCACGTTGGATTAGCACGTTTTGTTTCTGCGAAAACCTATTGCATCAGTGAGACACAGCCTTTTGTTCAGAGACAAAGTGACAAGTGTCTTGTGGTTTTATGTAACTGGGTTATCAAGACTAAGAATATGAAAGACTCAGATATCTGAACTTATTGTTATCGAAATCTTTTCATATCTAAAATGACATCAGTTCAACAGGGAAGATGTGTGATCGAGTTCAGGCCATTGCGATCTGTTTATGTTTTTCATGCCCTTTGTACCATGCATCCTGCCACAGTGCAGATTTTGTTTCATATCCTTTTCTCATGACCAAAGAAAAGGATAAAAAAAAAGATAAAAGTTCCCAAACGCTGATGTTTCTAGCCCTGAAATACAGAGGTTCATTCTGGTGTCAGACTTGGTCGCCCTGGTTCGGGTTCTTTGGAATGCCACAAGACATTGGGATGTGTCATGAGCAGAAAGGAAGAGCAGGTTCACTTGCTAACATGAATAAGTGAAGACACTGCGTTGTATACTCGTGCGGGTAATGCATTTTTATTGATTCGTTGTTACTGCCAGGGAGCCGAGCGGGTGTTGACAACGTAAACAGATTCTGACAGCTCTGTTCCCCGTGGAAGCTCCTGTCCCTTGGGTCACCCTTCCGTCTCCTTCAGAAAGCTTCGGCAGAGATAAGTAGGTTCAGTGCAGAGGATCCAGAGGATCAGAAGCTAGGCTCGTAGCTGTGCAGGCTGAATCGCTAAACACTCTTGAGGGCCTATGAAAGAGTTCTTAAAGAGTTTTGGCTCTGTATTCAAGCCAAGCTGTGGATATATGCCTTAGGTCATCCCTTGCCATTGTTCTTTTCGGATCTAGTCTATACCGATTGGGCGTCTGATGCTTGAACAGGCCCTCTGTAGGGCTTTAAAGGTCTTATTTAAATAGATACAGCAGAGAAGTAACTTGCTTGGCATATTAATACCATTGTAATATACCTACATATTACTACCGATGAGATATTTCAAATATGTCATTTTTTGCTGTAGGCTACACGTTCATGATAAACGATCATATATCACATTTATATGGTTTACTGTGCATACTGAATGTCTGTCATATCCATTTCATCCTTGTGGTTGACCTGGCACATTATATATCACTCCTGCCAGCCTTCTATGCCGTTTGTAGTTCAGAGCTTTGATGTGTGTGTGTGTGTGTGTGTTTGTTTCTAGGCCTGGAGCTGCTCTACCAGCCAGAGGTGGTGAGGCTGTACCTGTCACTCTTGAAGTTGAGCCACAACCAGAATACACTAGAGGCTGCTGGAGGGGCCCTCCAGAACCTCTCTGCTGGACACTGGGCTGTGAGTGGCGCCCTTCTGCACGTAGAGCCACATAAAAAATAGACAGAGAAAGAGCAAATGAGACAGAGCCTTTCTAGAGGACATACACCCATGGCTGAATGAGAAAACCTTTTATTCAATGTGCTGAAATTATCTTTTGAAACCCGAACATGTAAATTAGACGCCTTTGAAATGAATGCATGGTTTAATAGACCATCATTTTGTCTCCCCTGTTTCTCAGTGGTCCAATTATATCCGAGCGACTGTGCGTAAAGAGAAGGGCCTGCCAATTCTGGTCGAACTACTCCATTCAGATGCAGATAAAGTGGTGCGGGCCATTGCCATAGCTCTTCGCAACTTAGCTATTGATCACAAAAACAAAGATTTGATCGGTAAGAATACAATTAATATCCTTTTCCCCTTTTACCCAAATCTGTTGTCTAATTTTGGTTAATATTCCCAATATTAGTAATTACTCCAATTCTCCAACTTAATCAAATTGTTGATTTTTTTTTCAAATTAATCTCCAACTCTTATCTATTGCATGATAGCTAAGAATGGATGAAGTCTAACACATACATCCTAAATGCTATGGGTAGCCAACAAAGTCAGTATAATAAACTTACTTGCATTGCTAACCACACAAATTATGTATGTGTGACGTTCGGGCGCAGCCAAGGACGAGACACGGAATCCTTGCTTCAGAGCACACGTCACTTTTATTACTGACATATACAGTTGTGATCAAATTTATTCAACCCCCACTGAAATAAAGTGTTTTGGCCAGTTTGACATTGATTTTGATCATTTCAGTCATCTTATTTACAATTATATCAAAGAGGCACTTATAAATTAGACAAACATAACATAATATTTATGATGGAATAACCACAAATGTCTTTACTGTGCTCACATCATTATCAGTTTTATTCAACCCCCTAGTGACATTATTTTTTAGTACTTAGTACAACATCCTTTTCCAGTTATGACAGCTTTCAAGCGTGAAGCATAGCTTGACACAAGTGTCTTGCAGCGACCTATGGGTATCTTAGCCCATTCTTCATGGGCAAAAGCCTCCAGTTCAGTCACATTCTTAGGCTTGCGCACTGCAACTGCCTTCTTTAGGTCCCACCAGAGGTTCTCAATTGGATTTAAGTCTGGTGATTGCGATGGCCACTCTAGAATGTTCCAGCCTTTCATGTTCAACCATGCTCTAGTGGACTTGGATGTGTGCTTCGGATCATTGTCCTGTTGGAAGGTCCAACGTCTCCCAAGCCGCAGGTTTGTGACTGACTCCATCACATTTTCCTCCAAGATCTCCTGGTACTGAAGGGAATTCATGGTACCCTGCACACGTTGAAGCTTTCCTGTACCATTAGAAGCAAAACAGCCCCAAAGCATAATTGACCCCCCGCCATGCTTCACAGTAGGCAAGGTGTTCTTTTGTTCATAAGCCTGGTTCTTCCTTCTCCAAACATAGCGCTGGTCCATTGTCCCAAACAGTTTCATCTGACCACAGTACACTGTTCCAAAACCTTTGTGGCTTGTCCACATGACTTTTGGCATACTGCAGTCGACTTTTCTTGTTCTTTGGAGTCAGCAAGGGGGTGCGTCTGGGCGTTCTGGCATGGAGGTCTTCGTTATGCAGTGCGCGCCTTATTGTCTGAGCTGAAACTTCAGTGCCCACATCTGACAGGTCTTTTTTCAGTTCCTTAGCAGTCACGCGGGGATTTTTCTCCACATTACGCTTCAGGTAGCGCACAGCAGTCGCGGTCAGGATCTTCTTTCTGCCACGACCAGGTAACGTTTCCACTGTGCCCTTTAACTTGAACTTGCGAATGATACTTCCGATAGTGTCTCTTGGAATATTTAACAACTTCGCAATCTTTTTATATCCATTGCCATTCTTGTGAAGAGCAATAACCTCTTCTCTTGTCTTCTGGGACCATTCTCTTGCCTTCACCATGCTTGGAAACACACCAGTAGATGTCTAGAAGGAGCTGAGTATCACAGTCCTTTTAAATCTGCCTAATTGGTGCTTATCATGCTTGATTGCTGCTCGTTGACATCCACAGATGTTTTCAATACCTGATGGAAAACACTGGAATGAACCTCTGTTCTTAGGAGTGGTAGTCGTAAAGGGGTTGAATAATTGTGTCAATGAAGAAATCACAAAAAGGCCATTTAATACTTTATGACAAAAAAAATTGATGCTATCTTAGTTGCATTTAGTTCTTTAACAAGTCCTTGTAAGATTTCATTATGAACACAATTACAAATGTGCACTGAATTCCATAAAACCCTTCGCAGCATTGGGGGTTGAATAAATTTGATCACAACTGTATTGCGCAATAGCGCACGAATCCACAAACAACAGGCACACACACAACGTGCAAACTTAGAGAACAACGACAAACCACATTAGCCCCACATGATTACGAGATTATCACAAGACACAACCACAACCACGAATATCCACAGACGCATACGATACACGTGGACAACGTAAACACACGCCCAAAAGGGAGGGGCCGGGGTCCTCAACGTGACAGACTCCCCCTCCAAGGGCACTACCAAGGGTGCCAACAGGGCCGAGTGCCCCGGACCCACGTCGATGGGCGGATCCGACGCGCTCAGTCCTGCGTCTGGGAGGTGACCGCCCTCGGTGAAGCGTCCGCCACGAACCGCCTAGAACACCCTCCCTGGGAAGACGGGGGAAAAGACGTTAGACACACACAACGGAATGTTCACAAACACACAAACAGGTATACTTACACAAATAGGCACAAACGGGAAAAGGGGGTTTGGCAAACATACGGGAAGACTTACGAATACTGGAACAGACAAACATGTAACGGGCGCCAGACTTCGCGCCATGAGGAGAGCGACCAGTGAGGAGAACACGGGAGCCACAGGTGCTGCAGGCGCTGCGGTGGGCGGTCCTCCTCCTGCCCTCGCTGCAAACCCTTCATCGGTTGCAGCGCGGCTGGCGGACGCGCCAGGTGCAGCGCGGGTAGTCCCTCCCCTCGGTGGGCCATACGGGAGTCCATCCTCGCCTTGCGATCTCCCTCTGGACCCAGCAGTGGGAGTGACTTCCTCTTCCTCCATCGCCTCCTCACTGCCACGGCTCCAGCTCATAGGCTGCTCCGGGCTGCCACCCCGGGAACAGTCCATCTCGCTACCTGGGGAGCGCTCGGGGGATGAGCCCGCCTCCGGACTCCTCCTCCCCTTCACCGTCCCGGCGGAGAGCTCCGAAGGGGGTGGACTCTCCTCCTCTTCCTCCTCCGTGTAGGACCCATCGTCCGTGCGCCCGGAGTCACCCGAGCACATGGACGGAGGGTATTCCTCTTCCTCCTCCTCCCTCCCACCGTGGTCCACGGTGGAGGTGGAGTCCTCAAACGGAGGGTAGTCTTCCTCCTCCTCCCTCCCACCGTAGTCCACGGTGGAGTCCTCAAACAGAGGGTAGTCCCCCTCCTCCTCCTCCTCGCTTGGAGAGTGCTCCTCCCCAAACTCGCTCTCCGGGGTCCTCTCCGTTGAGCAAAGCACAAACGCACCCACCCTCAGAGGCGAGGGGTCACGGGAAGGAGAGGGGTGTCGCTCTCGCCATATCCGCAGTACCTGCTCGTGGAAGTTGTCCGCTATCTCGGGGACGGTGGATTCCCGAGCCATACGCAGCATATAGGCGCATAGCGGGTCCTGCTCCATGAGCTCGGGGTTGGCGGTGGCTTGGCAACGCTGGCCAGGAGAAGAGGCACGATGTCGCCGCTTGCTGGTTCGATTGCCCCTCTTTGGCCGGGTTGTGTAACCTGGCATCGTGTCTCACAACGGCTCGTCGTTCTGTGACGTTCGGGCGCAGCCAAGGACGAGACACGGAATCCTTGCTTCAGAGCACACGTCACTTTTATTACTGACATATATTGTGCAATAGCGCACGAATCCACAAACAACAGGCACACACACAACGTGCAAACTTAGACAACGACGAGCACAGGACACTGCGCGAACGCACATTAAATAGACAAACCACATTAGCTCCACATGATTACGAGACAGGCCACAGGTGAGACGGATTATCACAAGACACAACCACGAAGATCCACAGATGCATACGATACACGTGGACAACGTAAACACACGCCCAAAAGGGAGGGGCCGGGGTCCTCAACGTGACAGTATGCCTAACACAGGGGTTTGCAGCCACTTGACAGTTTTTTATATTCAATTTAAATGAAATTTTATTCAAACATTTCTAAGCAATATAATAAGCATTTTCGCAAACCATTCCCTGGATGAGGTGGGTTTTGATTTGGAACAAAATAAAAATGGCAGCTCTCTTTGACTCCCAGGCCATTGATGGAGATGATGGAGCTTTATTGGGATCTGAACTTGTGTCCCAGTGGTAGGATATGAATTGCCTTTCTCCAGCTCAGTCAGTTAGCTACCTGTCCAGTCATGCTGTATGTGTTTACATAATGACCAATAATGCTATAACACACTCGGCCCACAAATGAGAAGAAAACTGGTGCTGTATTCATTGTAACCTTTACGGCACCTGAAGGTTGGCTCAGATGGCCCTTTGAGATAGTACTTTTTCTACCTTGGTAGGGAGTTATGCCATGAGAGACCTGGTCAGCAACCTGCCAAGCGGACAGCAGCGTCCGGCCAAAAACCTGGAAGGCGACACGGTGGTGGCCATCCTAAACACCATACACGAGATCATCACGGACAACCTGGAGAACGCCCGCTTCCTCATTCAAGGACAGGGCATCCAGAAGTTGGTGGCCATAAACAGGACCAGGTGGCAGTAACATACTTTTCTAAAGCCTCACTGTTTGTTTGATAAACATTAATAAGCACCAATAAACAATAAAAATGCCTCAAAAATTAAAAATGTCAGACTCTAAAATATTTTCTGAACATAAAAGGCATATCATGAAGTAATGAAATACAGATTCTGTTAAACAGTCGAAGGTCAACCTTGCAGAACGTGGTCCAAGCAGCCTCTACATAATACATGTGCACTTTCAATTCCCTAGCCAGTCTTTGAGAGAAACCAGAGCTGCATCTCACGTACTGCAGACTGTGTGGGCCTACAAAGATTTAAGGCACACATTGTCCAAGGGAGGCTGGAATAAAACTCACTTTAAGGTAACACATTTTCAATCATACGAAACTTAATGGTGCTAAACAGAAGGCGTTAAATAGTTGGTCAAGGTTTTATTTAAACGTAATGAGATATAGATTACTTAGACACCTCTAGCTGACTGTGATTTTGTGATTGTGATTTCCAGCCCGCGGTCTCTGGAGTGCCCAAAAAGCAGAAGAATGCAAAGCTGGGAAATGATGACATCACACTGCCCTTAATGGAGAAAAACCAAGGTCAGTGCTACCCTTGGGCTTTGTACCCTTCCTTTCAGAATGCACACTCATGATGCCCAATTTAGAAATTGAACTTTGTGTGTGTGTGTGTGTGTGTGTGTGTGTGTGTGTGTGTGTGTGTGTAACACTCATGGTTTCCTGAAAAAAATGCATTCGTGCATTTTATTCAGGACAGGTGGCATTTATAAGGAATGTGCACTTATATTAAGCACATCTATCTCCCCGTAGACGCATACTGCAACAACGATCAGAGTGACAGAGTCGGGGACGGACAGTGCCATATGATAGAGAGGGAGACCTTCCAGGTGATCATACACACGTTGGCTGAGTGTGTGCGAGTGGAGTAACACACTAACATCAGTCTCTGTTTGTACATTTGTCCGAGTACTTTCCAAAGGCAATTTGCAGTCGTGCTAAATTATTAGCGCTACAGGTTCTGAAACTAGCTGTTCAAATCACTGTTTGTGTGGGTTTTTTTTTTGGCAGGGTGCTAATGATAAGAGGCATTTCATCAGGGCTAGCAGACCAGCTGTGGGGCTAGTGGAGCGGACTCCCCAGCCCTTGGACTCTTGGGTCTGAGGTTGTGTTGGGTGAGCTCCATTGGAGTTGCTATGCCTACATGTTGCATAAAACACATGGAGAATTGGCCTATTGTTCAATTTTACTCTTGCATACAGGCTTCTGGGGCTGTTAACAGTCTTTGATCATGGTGTAAACATCTAAGCTACACTGTTGCTTGAGTGAGATGTTGGAATGCTCTCTCAAAAGCTGACAAAAGCTCACCTCGAGGGATTGTCAGCTTCTGAGAAAACCATTCTTCTGGGTTCGTCTAAGCTTAAATACATTTTATGCTTTCAGACACATTAAGGATGATTTAGCCAAAAATGACCTTTGGCCAAAATATCAGTCAGAGCTTTATATTTCTATGGCTTCATGAAGTCTGATTTGTCTTAATGTTTTTTTTTTTCTATAGATGTCTATTCTGTCCACATCAGCGAGAAACTGGATTAACAGATCTGCATCTAAACTGACTTCAACAAAAAAACCTGTATAAAAAGAAGAAAATAAAGCATATGAATGCTTTCATTTCAGCATCCTCAGAAAACAGATCATGGATTTTTTATGTTATGGAGAACATGATTGGTTGTGGCTTTTTCCATACAGTGTTTTTATGCAGCTGCTAAAATATTCTCTGCTATTAGCTTCTTTCATGAATTACCAGTGACATTATTCCAGGACACTTTACATATATGATCCCAGTATTGTTTAACATTTGATTATAAACCATTTCCTTGTATATTACGTTTTGGGTCGAAAAGGCATATAATAGTGATAGTATTCTTTAACTGTAGGCAACACAGACAAGTATTCTATGTTGTTTTTTATGTACAGCAATGAGATGCAACCAGAGCATTATATGGATATTAAATGTGACTGATAGTCTATATAAAATAACAAACGAAAATAACAGATATGGTCGTGCCATTAGTCAAACAAGTAATTCTTACTTGAATGATCTGTTCCTCACCACGAGTGTTTTAACTGCTTGGAAAAATAAAAAACTTTTTATCTTTTCTCGTCCTTGGGCAAATGGGTTGTCATTTTTCCTAGGCTACATAAAATGAATATTCGCTGAATTCGCTAGAATGTCTCGAGCTCATCTGTGTAACCACGGAAACGCATCGAACTTTCGGAAGTTTGAAAGAAATTGACGCGTGAAGAGATCTGAAAAAGGTGTTAAGAATTACCGCATTAAAAAAAATATACGATCGGTTTAAGCAGCTAATTGACGTTTCTGAAAGTTTTCTGGCACAAGATCGCTAGTGTGGTTCTTTTTCCAATGTGATCAGCAAGATGAAGGCAAAGCAACCATCTCCCAAGAGAGCAAAAAATATCGACAGCGATAATATAAGAGCACGTACCGAAGGTAAGCGAGCCTAGTGGACTGATTTTGGACTCGACGTCTTTGCCAAAAACAATGACACGTTATCCTATGTTAATTTATTTCCATTAGGCCAGTACTTTTTAAAAATTAGAGTCACGTATTGCATAGAAAACCTGTCCATTAGCCTACACCTGTAGTAAGGGCGCTTCTCTCCTCTTTCATTAGCGCTCTTATCGGACGACACAGCGGGACCTTCTTTGGTAGCAACTGGCAACCCACATTCACCAGCTGCCAATAGGAACAAGTCAGTAAAGGGTCGGCATAAACATGATAACGTCTCAGTAAAGTTAGTTAGGAAAAAACAAAGAGATCCTAACCATCACGAAAATCTCAGTCGAACCCGCACTAGACAGAGACATTCACAATCTCGCTGTCGGAACATGACAGCTAAAACCAGATCTGCTGCTAGACAGAGAAGATCCACGTGTTTAGAAACAGTCCAACGTAGAAAGACAATAAAATCAAAACTGTTTTGGAAACTACAGCTATGGAGACAGTTCAGCAGAATCCCACGAACTAGCAATCATCATCCCTCAAAACTCCAGAATGACAAAAGACAGCACAAACAACAGATGCCGAGTAAGATCGATGCAGAAGGAACGGCCCGTTCGTTATCTAGGTTGGTGCGGTCTCTGCAGCTGTGCAGCTCAAGCTCTGATTCGTCACCGTCTCCTCCGGCTCCGGATTCTCAAACCCGGTTACGTAGAAGTGTCCGGACGCACCGGACCCGAGTTTATGGGAACCAGTTAAAGTTGTACCAGGCCCTGCGCAGCATTAAGAAATTTAAACAGAGCACCCCAAAATTAGACCAAGTAAGTAAAAAAGATGGATAAGTGCACTGATCCTCTTTGTTGCATTAAATTAATGAGACACTCGTTTTGTTTTTAAGTAACAAAATTGAATAACCTGCAGTTTAAAATGACGTTATTCATAGTTGTCATGGCCAAGAGTACAGAATGACTGTTTGTTAATCTTTCATTTAAAAACAGACTGCTTCAGGAGCCTCAGGTGTGAAAGGTTCGTCCATTATTATAATTTATTTGCTCCTTTATTTGGCATTTATAGCAAACAATGTTTCTGAAAGTGTCATAAGTGTCATATTTACCTGTAGGTGTAACATATCAGAAGATGGACAGAAAGAGATGCTTACCAGCAGCCCAGAGTCCTCCAGCAATACAGAGCTCATTGAAAAAGACCAGCCGTAGGTTGTGGCGTCGGCAGTTGGACAGCAGTGGTTCGGATTCCCCCATGTCAGAGGGCAGTGCCAGCGCCACCCCAGTCTGGTCCAGCTCTCGGCCGTCCAGTCGCCCGACTGACCGAATTGCCTCGGACACCCTCACCTCCATGGAGGCTGCTCCACCATCCGTCGTGGGCCAGGGCCAGTCAGTGATACCACCTGATGAAGAGGGTGGTCCACGCACGCTCTGCCGAGCTTGGCATGAAAAGCATGACGTAACCAGAGTTACAGTCACACATTTGAAAGAACAGCTGAGCTTGGTAGAAGCAAACTGTAAATTGACAGACTTCAATTTTATTGATATTAGTAGTTCAGAACCTTCTGGAAGTCTGCAAAACCAGTCAAGACGACCAAGCCTTCCTGTTGTCTGTAAATGCAAAAAAAAAATAGCAAAACATCTGAGGTCTACTATAATACAGCTCAAAAACCCTAATGACCATGTGGTAAAAGAAAAACAGCAGACAGGTAAGTCCCAAGTGATCAAAGTCTTAGGTCCTTGTCCTCATTGTACGATGAGTCCCAGTCCTGCTTTAATGGATATTCAGAAGCCTGCAGATTCCAATATGGGTACCAAACATGCCTGCCAAAAATCTTCATACAATCCTTCACAGATGGAAACAAGATCAGAAGCTCATTCCCAAGCCAGGGATACGTTGCTGTTGCCGAAAAGATCAGAGAAATGCCCTGCTTCCAAAACAACACTAATATATTTCAAACACAAAACTTCTGCAAGCTCAAAAACTATTACTCCCACCACAGGAGAAAACTACACTCCAAAGATACCCACACCTTTCCGAAAACCAGACACCCCAAGGCCAAAAAGCGACTTGGAATCTCTCAAGTGGAAGAACGTTCTTGAGCGAAGGACTGAAAGCACAAACCTTGGCGCTGAGATCATGTCTGGACAAGGACGGTCTTCAAAGAAAAGCTCTTTTCAACCATCCTCCAGTGCGACTAATGCAGAATTATCCTCTCCAGTATTTGAAAAACTGGCTGCACTTTTTCCTGAGCAGGGCTACGAGTCCTCTGATCACGCACCACCCTTGGGCAGCTTCGCTCAGGAGCCCTTGCATTCGGGCAGGCCTGCACTCAGTTATGAGGCTCTTTGTAATATGGAGCAAAGGCGAGACGGCAGAGGTGAAGACACGGAAGGGCAGGATCCAGCTGGCGCATCGCTGACCCCAAACACACCAACTCTAAATGACATCAGAGGTAGGCTGGAATTTCTAATCCTCTCCAGTCATCACTGGTATCCAGCTTGTCTTCCTTTAGATACTTATAGAAATGGCAATGATGTTATGTTGGCATGGATTTTAAACTCAGCAGTAGATATATGCAGGTGTCCTGAACTGATTACCATTTCCATTTTTTTAATGTCCTAGCTGCAGTGCAGAGTCAGATGGTGGAACAGCAACAGCTCGGCACACCACATCGTCCCCCTGAACCCAGGAGTCTCCTATAAGTCTCCTATATATCTGCCAAGGCTTTCAGCTCAGAGCTCATCCAGACCATATTCGGTTCTGTGAGCTTTTTTATGGGCGGACAGGCAGTAGAACATGCTGCACAGTTTCTACAGGACTAGTGAAGTCTCTCTGTTGTACTTGCTAAGAATCACCATAGGATGGCAATGTTGTATAAATGAAATGCAGCACTCTGGTCATCTCAGTTTTACTGAGAATAATGATAATGTCAATAAATAGGACATATTGCAGCTTTATCTGAAATCTTGCTTGGAGCCGTCATAAAAAACAAAACATAAAGCAGTGATGTCAGTAAACTAATATAGAATGTGACATACAGATTTACATTTACGTTTAGGGCATTTAGCAGACGCTCTTATCCAGAGCGACTTACAAAGTGCCTTTGCATCTGATCACAGAATACATCATAGATGTATGCTACTGCTACTGCATAGACAGGTCAGAATTGAAGATACCCTTAAGATACCCTTGAGTCAGACTATTACTATCAACTTCAATATCTTTTTGAAAGTTTTGAAATATGAATGAATATAATGGTGAGACCTCATGTGAAGTGTTAATAAGTGACAGGTTGTGTTCCTCTCCCGCGGGTGATGCATTGTATACCTACCGTCAACTCATTTACCTCCATGTCAGTCACAGCTTGTTGTCATAACAACAGAACTGGTGAACACTACATGAGAATAACTGTCTCCGATGCTTCATCTTCATGCGTTCTATTTTTTTCGAAGTGCAATTTTGAAAATCATTGAGTGCTGTGATTGTGTGTGGTATTCTACCACATCTCAAACCCCTTCGTCGCACGAACCATTGAACATGGTCATGTCAGAGTCACTTGACCCTGCATTTCATCTCACAGCAGACGTGACACCCCACAAAGAACGATTTTCTTGTGATTTCGGGAAAGGGTTTCCTAGTCACCTCCTGAATTTAACATTACAACCTTATCTACTGCAGTCTCGACAAAACAGGAGTCTGACTGAGCGATTCAAAAGAATTCCAGGTGCAGTGGGCAAAAACAATTCTCAGAAAGAAAATTTTAGGCATATTTATCATTTTAAGCATATTCATTATGCCTTGGCTGTTTTTAAATATTATTTCATGGAAAGCAACATAAGGTTTTGACTGTGCTTTACGCCTAGGAGCTTCTTCATATTTTTAACTATTTAACTCTTTGAGCTGGGCCTTCTTTACTGATTTAGTAATGGTGGTAATAATGAGAAACATTGGAATAGAAGTAACGGATATCTGATCCTAAGTGTTATCTTAGGTGTAATGTATTTTTTTCTCATACAGATGAGTAATTACATTTTGTTGATTAACTAGTAATCAGATTTCAGGGAGTTTCATTCTTCATTTGAGAATAGTGTTGTTAACAGTTATTGTCTTGATTACTCGCATATCTGATAAAACAAAACCCCTAGTGGATTCCACCTGTGTAATTGGTGTACTTGAGAAACAGCCACTGCTTACCATGAATGGTAATTATTATTATTCTGTGTTAATTTTTAATACACAATCATCTGGTGGTCGCTGTGTTCAGAGATGATGAATGGGACAGAGTATGGTGACTGTGCCTTTAGAACGCTTGTAGTCCGTGTTTGTAGATTATATTCCGCAAGAAAGGCATACACAATAAAGTGTAAAGTGTAAGCTTTTCTTTAGAATACACTTCTGTGGGTTGGCACATTTACTTACCAGTAAATCAGCAGCACTGACTGAAACAATGTAGTCTGTCTTGGAGAGGTAGATGGTAGGAGAAGACCTAGTTTGTAATTGATGCCTTAGGCCCAAATTCAGCCATGGGTTCTGTGCTCCAGTGGACAGAATTCACTTTTCACTTTTATATATATATACATACACACACATCACACTAAAGTCTTCCATTATATATAAACTAAAGTGGCTGTTAGACTCCTACACATTTAAAGTGAAAGACTTAATCTTTTTAAAGCTTCAGGCTGACACAATGGATGTCAGCCTTGTCTCTCACTAATACACTTGCTAACCATTTTATTGGAAAGACCTAAATTGTCCCTGGACCAGTGGACGTTTTATGAGGTTTACATGCAGCGACAGGAAGATGTTGGTGAGCTGCTTTGAGTCACCTAGGCTATTGCCTGAAAGGCAGCTAAAATATTGAAGACATGGTCTGAACACTGAAGGTCATTGAGGAAAAAATACATGTTCGGAATACAACATGATTAATATGTGTGCACAATAAGATCTGATTAAAGAGATTTTAGAGCATCTTACAAGAAATGTTGAAGCTAATAATGAATAAGTCAACAAAACCAATTGAAAAGGCTTGGGCATCCATCGATTCACAGTCAGGCTCATAGTTTGCAAATGGAAGAAATGAAAGATCCTTAGCTGCTTTGCCCAGGTGTGGAGTTTCCAGCAAAGATCGGTATATGTGCATCCTGCAACATAGCAAAGATCCATACAGTGACAACCAAGGATCATCCGGCAACCCCTCAAACTTGATTAGATGTCTGCAGGGCCGGAGTTGGCCCCTTTTTCAGCCCGGGAGTTTCATGGCCAAATCCGGCCCAAAATTATTTTTCCCTCCCAATCGGCCCAAACTAGAGACTGACATGAGCCGGCCCATCGGGAATACTCCCGAATCTCCCGATTAGCCACTCCGGCTCTGGATGTCTGCCTGAAAGCTCACCATAAAAATACTTAATAAGAGTGGTGCTCAATGGAAGGTTACTAGAGACTAACTCCTTTCCAAAATCAAAACATTGCTGCTTGTTTTTGGACATTCCGCATTACTACTAGAGCAATATTCTGAGAATAAATTAGATAGAATAGCTTCCCAGTGAAAGTAGATAGGCATATTTGTGAAGATGCTGCTCATAAAACAGTGCTCATGGCTGGCAAAGAGACACCAATGAATTCCAAGGTGTAAAAAGATGTTCTAAGGACAAATGTGAGGGTGTCTGTGCTCTAAAATCTGACACCCATTGGATTAAATTTCCAGTGATGAGATTGGGTGATGCAAAACGACAATAATCCACAAAAACAGGAGCAAATCAATCAGAAATGGAAAAAGAACATTTGTATTTTAGAATTTCTTGACCAGTGCCATGAAATGCCATGGTATGACCTAGAACTGTTCAAGTAAGGTATCACATCATTACACATACACTGAAGCGGTTTTGTGTATTCGATAGAAAGTACTGGGGTGGGTTTCCCGAAACGTTCGTAGCGCTAAGTACTTCGTAACCTCGTATGAAACGTACGAGGTTAAGAAGTATTTAGCGCTACGAACGTTTCGGGAAACCCACCCCTGATCAGTATTGCTAACAACTATCTTTTCGTTGAAGGTAACAAGGCTACACTAATTACTAACAATAAGGGGTCACATACTCAACCTAGCCACTAGAGTGCACACACCAGTGTATTTTAGTGCCGATCCCATCCCGGATAAATAGGGAGGGTTGCGTCAGGAAGAGCATCTGGTGTAAAAACTGCGCCAAATCAAATGATGCGGATCAAAAATAGAAATTCCATACCGGATCGGTCGAGGCCCGGGTTAATAACGACCGCCACTGGTGCTGTTGTCCAACAGGGCATTAGCGTCTTAACTACATATAGTGGTACTGATCACTGTAACTACAGACTGTAGTACTGAACAATCTTAACTACATACTGTAGTACTGATCACTCAAACTACATACTGTAGTACTGAACACTCTTAACTACATACTGTAGTACTGATCACTCTAACTACATACTGTAGTACTGATCACTGTATTACATACTGTAGTACTGAACACTCTAACTACATACTGTAGTACTGATCACTGTATTACATACTGTAGTACTGATCACTGTATTACATACTGTAGTACTGAACACTGCAACTACATACTGTAGTACTGATCACTGTAACTACATGCACACACCAGTGTATTTTAGTGCCGATCCCAAGCCCGGATAAATAGGGAGGGTTGCGTCAGGAAGAGCATCCGGTGTAAAAACTGCGCCAAATCAAATGATGCGGATCAAAAATAGAAATTCCATACCGAATCGGTCGAGGCCCGGGTTAATAACGACCGCCACTGGTGCTGTTGTCCAACAGGGCATTAGCGGAAATTGGCAGTGGTAGAGGATATGAGAGTGGCTGGAGTGTCAGTGGAGGACACTCAGGACAGGGCCAGATGGAGGAGTTTGATCCGCTGTGGCGACCGCTAAATGGGAATTGCCGAAAGATGATGATGATGAAGAAGAAGAAGAAGAAGAAGAAGAAGAAGGGGTCACATACTCATCCTGTAAAAGATCTTGATTTATAAACCACTTGTCAATGCAGATAAAGCATAAGGAATGTATGTTGTGTATTAAATGGGATTTATTATGAGTATGACTTAAATTATGTTAAGTTCACATTTTCATTGCCATTCTTATAGAAATCCAGGAAATTCCACAGAAGTACTTACTTGGAACTGTGTTTTATTGGTGTGTTTAAAGACAGAAACACACCTTTTGACGATCTCAGTTCATCAACTGCTCTCTAGCCAAATCATTATGAGTCAGTTTCTGACCACAGCACAACTGCTGACTGAAAATAGTTTAGTGGCAGATCACTCAGTCAAGCAAACAAAACAAACAACAAACAACAATGAGCACTTTAAACTATTCTTACTATTCCCTTTAGATAGAATCCATTTATATAGAAAACTTGTTTATTGTATGCACGTAATGGCAATAAAGCATCATAGTTCTCGCTGTATCCATTTATTAAGCATTAAACAAAATACTGCAATGTCCCACTATAAAAACTTTAAAATATAATAGAACTGCATTGAGTGAGTAGGAAAAGGTATTCTTTCTATTCAGTGTCTTCTGTATAACTCTCCACAGGCTGCAGAGTTGTGAATGAATTGAACTCTCGTAATTTGGTAGGTAAACAGCTAGGCATGACATGCGCACAGACCAGGATTTCTGTGTTACACTGAGAGAAAGTCAAATAAAGTTCCAACATATGTAAGTTAGTATGGTAACAGTTAGTATGGTACTCCATCAAGAGTGCAATCAAAAGCAAAAAAAGCAATGCCTAGATTCTTAAACTAAGATGACATGTGAAGAGAATTGCCATTAAAGAAAACTATTGTTAGGTTATTGTAACAATGCCCCTGCTGTTCAAATGCCCCCCCACCCCACCTCGTGTTATTTTGCACATTCTTTTTATTCATGTACTATCCAATGTTTGTTTAGACTCTTCCCACTTTTCCTCAATCCTCAGCCCAGGGACAGTCACCTCAATGATCCTCACCTGTCTCCCCTCCCTCATGTTAAAGTCCCTGTGTGTATAAAGTCCTCGTGTGCCTTGTGTAGCCTACTTGTTTGCTGTGTTGCTGCTTCTGTCCTGTCTGCAGTATTTATGGTTTTCATTAAGTGTCTTATTTTGGATTCTACACTTGCTTCCTGTCCCCACCATGCACCATTACAGTGATTTACAGTTTTGGTTTTAATCCTATTTAAAAAATTTAATTCCGTTGCAGGTGAATGAACACATGAAAGTTGTGGGTCTTTTAGTTAGGTGTTTTAGACATATAAGAGATAAGTGAAGATGGCTGAAATGGAATTGCAGACAAAGAAGGTGCATACATATGTGTGTCAACAGCATAATATCAGATAAAGATACTTAAGGAAGAAGGTCTTGTGGTCAGGTGGAAGGAGTTAAATGATACAGAGGAAGGGGTATCAAACACATCCCCATGGATAACGAAGGTGAATTTAGAGAGAGAGTGAATGAAACAAACAAAGAAAATGACAAAAGAATGTGAGAATCTGAACAGTATGTTATTGAAAGCTGCACTATGGTCAAATAGGATAAGAACAGAGAGCAGACCAGAATTAGTTATCAAATTTATTTTAACAAACACTATTTCTGTGCTAGCAAATGGTTTCTAAAAATAGTCTTAAAATAGTCATTCAGCTGTGACTTGGAGTTTGACATGTTTAGCAACTGTGTGTTTAAAACATTTAAGAGCACTTTGGCAAAATGGCCATTGCTAGAGGCTAAAATTGAAAACTAAAAATTTCAGTACGGCAGAATAAATTAGCATTAAGCTATTTGGCACTGTTACCAGAAATGCCTCTTCACTGAGGCGCCTTCCAACCCAGCCATGTTTTTCACATGCACACAGAACGGCAGGCTAATGGTGTGTGTATTACACCAGCGGTGACACAATACTTTACACAAGTTTTATATGATTAAAAGCACCTAAAGATGGATCCACCGTAAAACAGAAAAATGCCACCAACAAATTGTTGTTGTTGTTGTAGTATTATATGCAGTAGAGCTCCCAACACATGATGTTCAAGCAGTAATTTCTACTTAATATGTCACCTTACACAACAAACTATATGGGGGATCATTAAAGATATTTGAAAGGGTACAAGTGAGCTATTAGCTGCCCATTAACTGTCCTGGTGCCTGACTGAATTTGTTTCATGAATTTGTGCACAGCTGAAACATAAACAATCCGACTTTCTCTAATTCATGCCATTTCATTTCACCTGCTAGTATAAACGAGATGAGATTGGTTATGTATTGAGAGGGGAACATCGTGGCCTGAGCTTTTTTCGTGCATTGTTTAAGCCTAATAAATAGGCCCTCATGTGCTCACAGTAGAATCAAAATTAATTTATGTTTAATAGTGAATGTGGTAGTGATGGTTCCCACTGAGACCTGATTCTGTGACGCTGGCGTGTTGGAGGAAGGAGGAGACACGACGAGCGTCTTGCAGTGCACACAGAACGTTTAATAACAAAAACACGAAAAGCCCAGCACAGACGGTGCAAGCACGCAAAAGCGAAGGCTTACACAGGCATGAACTTTAGACAAAGACGAGCACAAGACACTGCGCGAACGCACATTAAATAGGTGAATTACACAGACCCACGTGACCTCGGGACAAGGCACAGGTGATACCACGAACACGCTCACAGACGACCCACGCCCACGGAAGTACAAACATGGACATAACGACAGGCAGACTACGTAACGGCACGCCCACAGGGAAGGGTCCGGAGCTGTGACCGTGACAGATTCCTGCGTCCGTGCTTTTTGGACACTTCTCTGCTTCTTTGTCTGTTGCCAGGGGCGATTTTAGGATCTGGTCTTTAGGGGTGCCCAGCCCCCAGTGCTCACAGAGGTACAATACCAAAGTATTGCGCGGGTGCAGAGCAAGTTTTTTGCATAATATAATATTTAAAAAATGTGTTGAGCCAGGGGGTGCTAAGCAACTTCACGGTGGTGCTCTAGCACCACTAAAAATACCCTAGCCTCGCCCCTGTCTGTTGCCCATATTCTAACTTGTTTTCAAAAGTAATTTTTTCAAGTTGCTGACATCATTATTTCAAAGAAATACAATGCCAAAAGTGGTCACTTTCTCTTGTAATGTTCTAATTTCTGAGATTAGTGCTACCGATACTGACAGGGACATTCCTGTTGCACAGTAAAAACATCAGGTTTCTGAACATTTCTGCTGTCAGAGAAGCTGCACTTTGTCCTACAGGAAATGACAGTGCTAGAAAGGAGATTTTGGAGTTTATTGTCTGAGTTTAAAAGCTGGCATTTCAGTTCTTTGTGAGGAGTGTGAGAGTTTGGGAATGACGACAGTGGATCACTGTATACATATAGCTCTGTAGCCTTGTCTTCTACCCCAAAACAGTGTTGATTCATCTACTGCTAATGCTAAAGCTAGCAATGTGGCTCAGAGACTTCAAGACAAAATAAGATTACTTCATGTGCAGAACAGATTTGTACCGCTGCAAAACCTCACAGAAAGAACAGCAAGTGCCTGCCAGCCTGACCGCTACAGCAGAGCAGCAGAGCTTCAGCTTGTGGATGTAGCCGACACCATCATAATATGGGACGATTCTATCAATTGCATGACATATCAGAAACCCACTGTTCACTATGAGCTGAGCATCACAGTTTCAGAGTTAAATGATAAAGTACCAGACTTCCCCTTCAGCACAATAACAAAACTCATTTAACAAACAAAACATTTAATAAACAATAAATCATTCAAACATTTATCAGCGGTCCTCTGCCTGCATGGAAAACAAATATTGTCTCAATGCTCCTCAGATTAATCACTTGGCTACACAAAAGCAGCAAGTCCAACAACCTGAACTTTATTAACAACTTCAACCTGTCTTTTGGAAAGAGAAAATTGTTTAGGTGAGATACATACAAACAAGAGGGGTGTTAAAACTTAATATTCTCTGTGCACAATGAATCCATCCTACCAGTGACCATGTGCTAGCACAAGCACCCAGAGACTCCCTTTCACCAGTTTTATCACTCCAGAGCCACATCTTTCCACCACTGTGGATGCCCTGAGGGAGCTGCAGACCTTCAGTGAGAACCATGATGATGTTTATCGTTTTCCACCACAACCGTGTGAGGAGTCTGTACTGTCCTCCTTATCCACCCCCATCCACCCAACCCCCACCCCACCTGAACCTCCCAGAAACAGTGCAGATGCTGATATCAGCTGGGACGAGGATGTTATTTCCCTGTCAGCCAGCCCTCAGGTCTAGCGTAAAATCAGCCCAGATCCCCTTTGGCCTCCTCCCCACTTCCATCCTTCAGACCCTCCTCAAAGAAATGTCAAACTCCCTCACCCCCCGTGGAGCCCCAACCACCATCAGAATGGCAGCTCCACTCTCTACCGCATCACCAACAGGACCCCCGCCCACCATCATCCACTGTGATGGAAGTGAGCACCTCAATTTCAAATAGAGGACCAAATTGATATTCTTTGGACCCCTGCTGCTACAGTAATGACATTAGCAGTACTTGTTTTCAAAAGTAGCTCGGACCCAGCATGCCTGTAATCTCTCACATTCAGTGATTAACAGAAATAGACAAAACATCTCAGATACTACAAATGTGGCAAACCTGCAATATGTAATATGTAATAAGTAAACAAAGCACAAATTATTTAAAGTTAATTCAGATCACTAATAAAACAAACTTCACGTAATTAATGATTTTATTATAATCCATGGGCTGGATTTTTTGCTTTTATGTGAAACATGGTTAAATTATTGTGTTGCCACAATGACATTAATTGAGTCAACACCACCAAGCCTCAAATCCATGTTTCTTGAGCCAGCCAAAAAGGTAGAGATGCAGGATTCTCCCAAGGCAAGCAGTTATCATTTGGTTATGTTACTTCTTTTGAGTATCTCTGACAGTCTATAGGTCTTCAGAGTACAGTGCAGATTTTATTGATGAATTTACAGATATGCTATTATTTCCAGTGATTTACACTATTTTTGAATTGCAGGGAATTTCACCATTCACACTGACAATCCTAAGGACAATTATGCCAAGGATCTCTACCAAATTGGACTTGTATGGTCTCTCAGCACGTGGGTTGGTGTACGCATGTCATTGTAGCACCCTCGATTTGGTTTTTGCAAAAGGTCTCATAATATCAGCCACTGTTGAGGATGTACCTCTGTTGGATCCTTACTGTGCTTTCTTTATGTGACCCTCTCTAGAACTATTTCCATGAACAAAATGAGCACAGCACAATACCGACCAACTGGCACTGTCAAGGCCTTACTGAACTCAACTGAAACTGTTAGTGTTATGGATGAGTTTGTTCCATTTAAAGCTAAAACCATTTCAGGTTAACAGAGAGCACCATGGAGAAATTCTGAGAAACATTCTTCTAGCAAGCAACGGTTGACAAATGAACAGACTTGCAATAACAAATGGCTCATGTACTAATATTGGATGGAATTGGATCCTTTTTAAAACAAAAATTCTCAAATATCAGATAAGCTATTAGTTTCTCTATCAATCAGTGAGTCTGTGACTTGGCCAGCACCATGTAAAATTACAATGAAAATGTCCCAATTTAGTGCTATTAACAATTACATTTTAATTGATACAGTGAGGAGCATTAAATCATGTACATGCAACCTTGATACCTTACTTATTACGTGCTTAAACTACCATCACAAATGGCTGTTTAGACAAATTTCAGTCAGGATTTCAATCTACTCAAAGTACTGAGACTGCTCAAATCAATGTAATGAAAGCCATTTATTTGACACAGATTCAGGGTAGCTGTATGTTCTACCACTGTTTGATGTTAGTGCAGCCTTTAATGATGTAGACCATAACATTTTATAGATAGACTTGAAAAGTGGATTGGACTCTCAGGAACAGTTTTAAAATGGTTCAGTTAATACCTAAAAGGCCGAAATAATTTTGTAGAAATCGAAAATAAGATTTCTTAAAGAATGCCAGTGACTCCTATTTAACATGCTTCGACATGTCCAAATCATTCAAGATTCTGGACTATCCTACCTAATGGAGATGACACTCTGGACTATCCTACCTTATGCAGATGACATTCAGATCTACTTAGCCCTTTCCCCAGACAACTATGGTCCTTGTAACTATCTCTGCAAATGCCCTGAGCATGTCACTAACTGCATGGACTAAAACTTTCTGCAAATGAATAATGACAAAACAGAGATTATTATATTTGTTAATAGCAATCAAAGGTGTTGACTATGTATTTGAACTCAAAATGCCTAAACTCCAAAGAGCTGGCTCGTAACCTAGACATCCGAACCTAGACTCTGATCCCTTAGCAGTCACATAAGACCCCTGTCTGATATGCTGCAGGTTTATGAGCCAGACAGAACTCTTAGGTCATTAGTAACAAATGTTAGGTCATTAGTAACTAATCAGTAAGATAAAAACTAAGCACAGAGAGGCAGCAATTAGATACGGTACTGTTTCTAAAAGTTTCAAACATTACTACTTGGGGTTTTGGCAAGTTTTAGGTATTGTTAGTTCAGTTCTTATTGCACTGCATCTGATCTTTTAAGCACCATAATTATTATTTTATTTTTTTACTTAGTTTTGTTTAATTCTTGAATTTATTCATTTTAATCTTATTGTAGTTTATCTCAATATTTCATTTCATTTAAAGTCTTATTTCTTTTAATCTATTATAGTTAATTAAAGTATTTGCTTTAAATGTTTTAATTTTCATACATTTTGAAGAGTTTTTATTTATTGGTAAAGACGTTCCCAAGGTGATAGATTTTGGACTATTATTAGCTTTTTGTATTAATACGTGAAGCACTTTAAATTGCCATTATGTACAAAATGTGCTATATAAATAAAGCTATCTTGCCTTGCTTGAGACTCTTGGATGCCAGTTTATCCCTTCAGACCAGGGGAAATCCAAGACACGGAGACCAGGTAAAGTGTCCTTTCCTCAACACCAGTCGATGGAGGTGAGTATGTGAAATGTATGTGACTTTTGAGAACTTAACTAAGAACTGTACACAAGAGGTACATTTATGCGGATTTTACAAATAGCAATAGCATCAAGCTGAATCACACTTCCTTGTCTTCATCCACGGTATATGTTTCAGTTTTTTTATACTTAAATGACGCAACAAGCATTTAAAGGCAGACGATGTTATTTTGCACCAGTGTAAAAAAAGAAAGAAAGAAAAGGAAATCGGCTACCTGAACTATAGGGACTGAATGGATTTGACTACTACTTTGTTCGTACTTTTAAATACCGTAAATGACATTCACGGTTAGTTACAGCTTGGTTAACAAATAGCGATCCACTGAATATAAGATTTTACAGGTTACAGGTTTACGTCTAATGCTGAGCGTGCGCGCGCACTCAAGTGTCAGCATGGCCAGGGTTGTGACTGTATCAGCGGTTTGGCAGCAACCTGGGAGCGAACAACTTGAAGTCGAATGACTGTACCATCTGAACTATCCCGACACTGAAAACAGGACTAAAACAGGATCCGTGACGTGGTCACTGTTCTTTCTACACTGTTTACCCTTCCTGTGGGACTCCGCGGTAAGAACAGTTGTGTGGTTTTCTCCAGTCAGACAGACTGTTAAAAACTAAAGTAGCCTATCTATTTTTCACGTGTAGTCGCATAGCAAATTAACATTTTTGGTTTGCTTATAATGTATTATATGAAATGTATTGAAATTAATTTGTTTCGGGCAGATTGCGCTGACTCCTGTCTGTCAATAGCCTAACACTTCCATAAAAGCAATGCATGTATGACAGATCAATTGGCTAGTCCATCATTTCAACCTTCAACCAAGTTAGTGTATATATATTTTTTGCCTCAAAATCAAAGAGACTTTAAAGTGACCTGCTGCAGCCAATAATGGTCTTTGGGCACTACTTGGGTGAACATATTGTCAAAATGTGCCTGTCAGTAGAAGAAAATGACGTGTGGCGGCATGATTTTAAGGCATCTCTTGGGATTTTCAAACCGCTCTGTTGAGCAGTACTGCACAGGAGTGTTTTATAAAAGCTGTTTCATGATTAAAATGCAGTCTGTGAATTGTCAACAGTATGGTAACCTTAGTTTATATAAAGGCAAATGGCAGTTCCAGGTAAAATCTTCATTATAATCATATCATTTATATTCCATCTTTAGCATCAACACATAGCTATTTTTTACACTGAAATGATTTTATTTACATTATCTAGATAAATTATAAGGTTGATAGAATATAGACTCAGTATTCCAAATGAAGTTAACAAGTATTTTCTGATTTAAGGCACAGCAAGGACAAAAGTCAACAAATCCTCAAACACTTAAAACTAATAACATGTTATTTAAAAGGTCTTAATAATGTAAATGGAAATAATCTATTTTTAAAAGGTAGAGGTGCCAGACGCTGTTATGTTTATGGGTAGTTGTAATATTCTGCCAGCTGTTTAACTTTCCATTGATTATTGCTTTGTTTGCTTCCTGAAATTATGAATATTATCAAATTGTTAAAAAAAATTTGCCATCCTGTTATTAGAAATGTGGCAAAATGTTGTTATTAAGATGCTGATTACATGCTGTTCTCAGGCACCATTGCCAACAGCTTGATCTACATTATAATAATAGCACTTAAGAGGTCAGTTATTGGTAAGCAGGGTGGTAATTATACCACCAATTACTTGCAGGTACTAGTTCTCAGGGGTCGTTATGCACAGTGCAATCTACATAGTATTAGTGATAGGCCAGGAAGTATTTGGACAAAGCCAAGGAAAGCATGTAGGCCAGGGGTGCTCATTACGTCGATCGCGATCGACCGGTCGATCGCGAAGGAAGTGTCGGTCGATCGCGAAGGAATGTGCGTAGATCGCGTCACATAAAATAGTAGTAGATGAATCGCACATCTGCTCTGACGGTTGTATTTTGATTGACATTCACGGTAGCCAATCTGCAATCCACTCAACCAATTACGTTCGCCACCCCCCCCCCCCCCCCGCTCAACATATTACGTTCGCCACCCCCCCCCCCCCCCCCCCCCGCTCAACAAATTACGTTCGCCGCCACCCCGGTAGATCTTTCTGACTTGGTCATCTTATAAGTAGCTCGCAAGCTGAAAACTGTGAGCACCCCTGATGTAGGCTAATATGCAAATAATTGTCAGTGTCTTTTCATTCTCTCTCTCTCTCTCTCTCTCTCTCTCTCTCTCTCTCTCTCTCTCTCCCACACTTCTGTGTTTCCTCAGGTTTGCTACTCTGACCCATGGAGGGAGAATCTAAAAGAGGCAAAGCTAAAGAAGACCAAGTGTCATGGGAACTGGCCACCCCTTACACGATCTCAGATCTACTCCCCGACACTAATACCACCAATGGCACCAATTCAACTCCGGCAGAAAGGATCCTGTTCTCTCCATATTACCAACACTCGCTGGACATGGCGGCGGTGTTCATCCTGGCCTACCTGTTCATATTTCTGCTGTGCATGATAGGAAATGCCGTGGTGTGTCTCATAGTGCTGAGGAACCGGCGCATGTGGACGGTCACCAACATCTTCATCCTCAACCTCTCCATCAGCGATCTGCTTGTAGGGGTCTTCTGCATCCCTACAACCTTAGTGGACAACCTCATCACGGGCAAGTACTTTTGTCTGATGACATCACTCACCAGACCAAATCAAATCGGCTCATTGATGTTGTCATCTGTTGCTTTACATTCCTGGGGTTGTTGGGGATCATGGAAGCCTAACCCAGTCTCTCAGGAGAATCTCAGTATTCGCAAGATCAGGGTCAGCACCCTGGGTTAGGATTTGAACAAAGTACTCTCCAAGTGGGAGTTCATGTTTGGGTCCCCTTTTCATAATGCTGAGAAGGATCTTGTTTTTACACAACTGTATATTATTTGAATAAATTTTAATAGTGCTCTTGTCCTGACTCCATGGTCCTCAAAAGTTATGATGGCTAAATCACGTATTGTAGCATGTGTAATATGGGACAAATATTTGACTTGAAATATTTCATTACTTAATGCACACTTTTCATCATCTGAATATCTCTCTAATAAAGATTCATGCCACTGAGATTATATCAATATTCTGTTTATCAAAAAATGTCAGACACCAGGCGAGGTGGTAATCAGTCATCTGTATTACAGACATTTTGGGGTAATACAGATGAGGTATGTCAATCATGCAAGACTCCAGTCTGCAAACACAAGAGTAATTGTTGCTGTAGAATTCTAATGAGTTCTCAGTTCTTCTGTCTGTCAATAGGTTGGCCCTTCAGCAATGTGATATGCAAGTTGAGTGGTCTTGTTCAAGGAATGTCTGTCTGCGCCTCAGTTTTCACTCTGGTGGCTATTGCAGTGGATAGGTAAGTGTTTACCTCCTTTTATCCATATAGTCAGTCACTTAGTAAATAGACTGACAGGTCTTGACTGAACCTATTGTTTTTAACACACGAAGCTAATGGGGTCAGTGTGTATCTTTCTTAGCCTATGTGTCATAATCACATTCTAGCCCAGTGAAGTATTTCTTTTCATTAGTGTTTAGAGGTGATTTTTAATAGGTGGTAAACCAGAGTTGGATGAACATTTATTGCTTTATTGATAAATGCAAAGCTTCAGAAAACTCACACAGAACTCACACAGCATTTTTAGAAGAAATGACTATGCCTTTCAATTGAAACAAAGACATTTCTTTAATATCCTGATATGGGGAACACAGCACATGTTGTTTATGTCTGGAACCCTCTTCCATCAATATTTGCTGCCAGACCCCTGCTGTGAGGTGTGTTTCTATTTACACCATCTTGATGGAGCTATATGCCTTTATTTCTTTATTTACTTTGAGTAAATATGTTAACCACATATTCAGGTTTCTATGATAAATATGTTTCAGTACACATTCAGATCACCTAGTCCAGTGTTTTACCTCAAAAGACTTTTATTATGCTGTCAATTTTAGGTGTTTATTACTATTCGTTACTAAACAACAGAGCAAAAACAGTGGCAGCCTGCTTCAAAAATCACTTTTTAATACCTTTTCAAATCCAGAAAAAGCATCTGGAACCAGATAATTACTGATATTAGCTGATTACAGAAAACTCTGGTCAAGGCAATTTTGTAGAAATTCTTACCCGTGGCCTTTCTAGTTTGATCTGTTTTCTTCTACAGTAGTACTGACCAGTATTGTTGCAACAAAAGTAGAAAGCACCCCAATGATCTGCTCTTACAGTTTCTACCAGGATTATATAATTGGCAGTAATTTCTCTGAATTGCACAGTGGAAAAGCTGACACATTCCATAATACAAAGCTGTGCATGTGAATGTTGAACAAAGGCTACCGTGCTGGTAAAAATATATATATAAAAAGTCTAAAATGACTCATATTAAAATAATCTGGAAGATAGATATGACGTGCATTACGCCAGTGGTTCTCCATCCTGCCTCTAAAGGTCCCCTGCAGTGGAGCGTTTTACCCTTTACTTATTTCAGTGCTTGTTATTCACCACAGTGGATTATTATTAAACCCCGCATGAGACAGCTGTATTGTGCTTGAAAAATGCTACACTAGGCAGGGTAGGGATCCCGTGCTGCGATTTCCACCTTACTGGCGATAGCGCTACTGGATTTCATCATGAATGAACAACCTAGCTGGCTAGTTGTTTGCTGCTAGCTTGTGTTTCGGCTCGAACACAGCACGTGAAACTGGTCATAAAGTTAGAAATAACAAAGCCGGCCAATTCAGAGAGAAGATACGATTGGGCAATTTACTCTCTCTCAATGAATTAATGTTGCTTGCCCCATTGTAAATTTATAGCAGGGCCACCAATCACCAACAAGCTTTCCCGCAACTGATGAGCAAAATTTTGATAGTAGAGAAATCCCTTCCTTCATTTAACACTGCACATTCCACCACAAATGGAACAGGCAGGTTTGAAGGATGCATTTGTTTGATTGGATTTGTTTACATGTTGCCTGATAAAATACATAGTTCAAATAAAATTAGCGCTGACTTTAAAAATATTTTTACATTATCTTTTTTATCTTACCACTCTGATGTTGTAGAGGGCCTACATTGTCTTCAAGGCTGAGATATGTAAATACAGTTCACACCTGTGCATATGGTGTCTTTAAAGTAGCTTGAAAAGCCTTAAAAACTTTTTTGTCCACCTTGATTTAAAATGAAATGTGACATTGACTCTGATATGCTTATTCAGACATCCATACAAATGGGGATAGACCACAGCTAGATCATTGTTTTTGGTTGGAAATTATTTAGAGATGCTTAAAACCAGGCATAAAAGGCTTGGACTCATCACTGAATGTCTTAACTTAGCCACTGTGTGAAATAATCAATATTAGAATTGTGACATAAAAAAGAATAAAAATAGATTTGTTTAAAAATATATATTTCTATTAATACATTTTCTAAACAGCAATATTATACAAATTCTGAATCCAGATTTTTCTTTTTTCCTTTCCCCCATTGCAAATTTTTGTTTTATCTCAAGGTTCCGTTGCATTGTTTACCCTTTCAAGCCCAAACTCACACTTTTTGTTGCTAAGGCAACCATTGGGACGATATGGGTATTGGCTCTGGTCATAATGTTCCCCTCGGTCCTGATGTTGACAGTTGAACAAGAGAGGGGCCACTTCACAATCCACAATGACATCTACAACCTTTCTTACCCACTTTACTCCTGCTACGAGACTTGGCCCGAGCCACAAATGCGTAAAGTATACACCACAGTCCTGTTTGCCCTCATTTACCTCATCCCCCTCATTCTTATTGTCCTGATGTACGGCCGCATCGGCACCAAGCTCTACTCGACCACCGTTCTGGTCAACGTGGACCAGGCTGACTCAGCACCTCAACGGAAGTCGCCGATATCACAGCGGAAGATTAAAGTGATTAAGATGCTGAGTGTTGTGGCCCTTCTCTTTATGATCTCCTGGCTGCCCCTGTGGACGCTAATGCTGCTGACAGATTATGCGCGACCGGAGGGGAAGCATCTTGAGTTGCTGACGGGATACATCTTTCCATTCTCTCACTGGCTGGCCTTCTCCAACTCCAGCGTGAACCCCATCATCTATGGTTACTTTAACGAAAACTTCAAGAGGGGTTTCCGGGCCGCCTGTGAGCCGGGATCCTGCTGCTGCAGTCGGTGGCAGTCGAGGATCCGTTTCGGGATGCCCAACAGGGGTCCCGAGGTGCGCGCCCACCTGGACAAGGCTCTCAGTTCCAACCCTCTCGGCTTGGGGGTGAGGAACAGGATCTACACGGACAGCGACCTGACGGGCTGTGTGCGTCTTGAGATGGAGCACCAGAAGCCACCAGTGGAGACGGGAAGCTCTGGTGTGGGAGGTGGAAATGGAGCGACCTTAATCAAAAGAGAGCTTCTGGAAGACATCGAAAGGATCTCTCCTACAGGAACTACTGTTTACCAAGCATGGGAACTTTGAGTGGCACACATTATATCATGGCACGTTCCCAGACACATTAGCTTTAAAGTGCTTGAATTACCATAAAGTATGGCAAACATCATCAGCTGCTTTATTATCTTTGTTGAGCCAATTAAATGGATCTGACAACTTTTAGTGCCATAGGTTGCAAGAAGTAATGTTTGGAATGTCAATGAGAGACACAAAGAAGGTAAATTAATATGAAATGGAATGATGCCCACAAGCCATGGCTTAAATTTCTGGATGACCTTTATATACAAGTCTCATATTGTTAGGTTAGATGACCAGTCCTAAAATTTGATTGCTTGCCCTCTGGAGAAACAGGAAAAATAATAATAAATTGAAAATTCGCAACATGAGTTTGAAAGGCAGCTTTACAAGCTTTAAAATGTATTTTTGTACAGGTATGCATAGTGGATGCTCAGACATTTGTTACAGGATGATAGAATGAAAGCAATACCTTTATCAAAAGGAACATCTAGTCTTAGCTAGAGCATTAGTCTTAACTTTCCCCTGATTAATTACTCTTGATCTGTCTTTATGGAACTAAAATACACAAAAGGTTCTGAAAGTTAATGAGTAAAATAAGATAATTAGATTCAAAGAAATTACATTCACAGTAAAATAGGTTAACCATAACTATGAAATAATAATAATAAAATTCACTTGTCTCTTTCATACTTCCACACGAGTCATTCATGTTCCAAACAAGTAGCTCTTCCCAATTTGCTGTGAAACTAAACTGGCCCCAGAAACTGCCAGAGAATGCAATACTTTTTCCGGCATAGCAGGCAAGTGTAAAGACACAAAGTTGTATTCTGTGTAGTGTTTTATATTCATGGACAGAATATGTAGACTTAGCCTGAGTGTGATGGTGTCTTATTGTTCCAGTCACAGATGTGCGGAGGACACTTGACTTTGGAAATAAGCAACTACTGATTACATGCAGCACCATAAGCTGTTTGTTTTGTCACTGAGCCACTGAATCCTGTCTTTGCAAGAGGGGCTGGTGTGTTCAGTGTTGTTTAGCACTCGTTTGACAGAACCACGCATTTTGCGGCACCTCATTGTGTCAGCTGCAGGATGACTAACGTGGGTAAGGAGGACACCTCGGGTCATGAGGCTCTGTGCAGAGCACTTGTGCTGGTGAAGCATCCTGTGTTCTGTGCTACCTCGACGTTTGGACAGAGTAGCAGTGGCGTAGATGAGGAGTCAGGCAACATTACTGCTTATTGTATTTATTTCATTCTCAGCATGGACTTTAAAAAGATTCAGCTTAGTAAATGGGAAACTGAACTAACAGCAAAAGTAGGTGGAGGGAAAGTGGGTGGAGTGTGGCCTCCAGACACATCCCATGAGGGTACACATCTCTATATGCTAGTGAACTAAAGGGGGACTTGACTTATTAAACCAACTATACTGTACATCTACCACTTACACAGCTATTCTCAACATTAAGTATAAACTAAATAAAGTATGCAGAGGTGCATGGCATTCTGGGAGTCCTTCCCTCAAGGGTCAGTTATCCCATTAACTCCCACAGCATGAACAAAGTCCCTGAGGTTTACAGAGAGGCCTGTGCCACTCGTGGTGAAGCTTATGGGCACACCCAGTCCTGTCTTTGGCCTGTGCCTTCAGTGTAACAACTGTCCCTTCAGCCCATTTGGCCTCCTGGACCAAAACTGACCCTCTGTCACAGGGCATTATGGAACACAACAGTTAAACTGCCCACCCAGCACTGATACGACACCTTGCCTAAGTGTCCCTTCACAACACAGAGGTCCCATGGTGACTGAAGCATGGGACAGTGTCACTTCCTGTGGTATGGACTATAAGGCTTCACTCACATCTATGGCGAGATCCATTGTGCCCGAGTTGTGAGTTGTAGGGTCATTTTTGGTGAGTGATGTCACCTTGGTGATTCCTTCTTGGGGAAGCTCATGCTTGGCATGGGAATAGTGCCAGTTGATTCCTGCATGGCAGATTAGCATGCCAGCTGGACCAACAGGTTGTATGGTAATGACAAACTAGGTGGTGAGGAGTTGAAACACTCTACAAGACAATTGTGGATGGAGCAGCATGGTCTGAGTCATTCAGATGCCCAACTGGTTGACGACTTCATCCATGATAATCATGGAACTTCTCCCACAGTCCAAACCAGCAGAAAAAGAAAAACCCCACAACTAGCCACTCTAACATAACACTAGCAGGTGCCACATGGGCACCTAGCAACTTGACATGCATCCGGAGGCTGGCCCAGCCAGCAGAAAGTGCCTTAGCAGTAGGCTGTGCCTGCCCTGGGATATGCCAGCAAATATGCCTCACTTAGCAAAACATGGAGAGCAGAAAATACACACTCAGCTCACTGGAATGCAGGCCCCTTTGATACTCTGTGAACCAGTGTGATTCATTCAGCTACATTGGTAAACCTGTGCACAAACTGCAGGTAGTTCGAAACCAATCCCAGGAAGCTTTGGAGTAGAGGTCTGCGCGGGACTGCTTTTTTAATCCCGCTCCCGCTTGTTTTAGACCCGCTCCCACCCGCTCCCGCCAAAAAATCGCTTGTTTTAATCCCGCACCCGCCCACCACATACACATTTCTGTCGCCCCCGCCCGCAATTCTAATATGAATTGAATTAATTAGATTTAGTACTTGAAATTTTCTTATGTATTTATTAAAACAGCAATATAGCGATTGATCGCGCTGTCCCATTTCTTACCACAGTCCAAACACATCCCGTTAGGTGACGTACACCAACACTTTCTGACATGTATCACAACAAGCCGATTTCCATCTCTATTAATTACAATGGAATATGACTTCCATACATCAGACTTTCCTGTAGTTGGCTTAATTGTGGTGTATTCGCCTGTTTTAATAGAATTTTCCACAGCTGAAACTGGTTGACCGTCTACAGCAGGGGTCGGCAACCTATGGCACGCGTGCCACCATTGGCACACCGAGGCATAGTCACTGGCACGCGACACGCTGGACCAGCATCAGCAAAAATATATATTTTAATATAAATTATTATATTAATGGATTATACTTTCGCGAGTGACCGTAGCGCGCGACTCCGCACGCACACCTCGCGCGAACGGCGGAGGCGTTTAAACTTGGCGATCGATCGCGATATAATACTTTTTGTGTCGATTTACACCTCCCCCCCTCCTCGGTCAACAATTTAAACTTGCCGCCATAGTGGCACACTCATTGACTGGACATGTTAAAGTTGGCACTCCATGTCTCAAAGGTTGCCGACCCCTGGTCTACAGTCTCTGCCATTTCTGTATCAAAATGACAAAATGACGCACACTTCATGTTCACGTGATCAGTTGCTTAGCCAATATTTTGAATTAGTTTATTGCTTACTTACTGAATGATTAGTTGTTTTCGTCCTGTTCCTTATCATTGCGCAAATCATTGCGTTGTTATTATTATAATTTTCTAGACTATTAATTTGCGGGATTTTTCTACATGTATATGTGGTCCCGCTCCCGCATCGCCTGGACTAATTCAACTCCCGCTCCCGCCAATAACAATTAAATTCTGTCCCGCGCCGCAAGATATTCTGTCGGGTCCCAAACTTGGGAGCGTATCACGAAAACGCAGATAACGCATTGATCTTTTGGGATGCCTCCAGGCACTCCTGCCATCAAATGCTTGAACTGCAGTCCAAAGACCATCAGTGTGAACTGCCGTAGCCCTTTGCCTAGCACAAACGCTGTCATCTCTCTGGTGCCTGGAGTAAGTGCCAAAATCCATTCCGTAGATCCTGTGAGCTGATCCAAATCATCACGGATGCAGTATAAGTTGGGCTTTGTAACAGCATTGAGCCACCAACAGCTTGCAGAAGCGCCAGCTGTTTTTCTTTATCTTCACCAGGACCATCTGTGCTGCCTAGGGGCTGTTAGGTGACTTGTTGACTCCTGTGGCTGCTGTCTTCTGCTCCATGACTTCATTCTTAGCCAAGGACGGCCAGTGGGGTCGTGGAAGAACCAGGCTGTGTCGCCGGTGTGGTGCTGTGCTGCTACGTCAGCCTGCGAAAGCTGTTACTGTACCACTATGAAGATGGTGCCATAATGATGCAGATGTTCCCTAAGATAGTATTTAATGTTGTTTGCAGACGCTAGCTAGCAGTTGTATCTGTTAGCATATCTGTTAGCATAATAGTGAAGCGAGCAATAGAAACTATGCCATTGCTATGACATTGTTCATCATGAGAAATGCTTAATTCAAATACTTACTTCATTACTGTACACACAATGCTGAAAGAATGCTATTGTTTGTCAGTACTATAGACCCAGATGTTTATTTATTTTATCAGACAAGGACAGAATGAAGCTACGTAATCTGTTGAGTTTTTTTTTTTTTTTTTGTGAAGTTCATTTATTATTTTTAGCACCTGTGAAAGCGGTATGTATTTTAAAAAAGATAATTGTTCATTTTATGTGTACCCTTTGTAATTGAAAGTTTATTGTAATGTGTAATGTACTGGTTAATGTGTGTACTTTGAATTTATACTAATATGGCTAATAGAAAAATGATACACAGCAATTTTGAACATTTCAAGATCTGTAGGGCTCAGTGTCATAGCTTTGTACTACAGACAGTGAAGATTTCTTTGTAAATCAGAGAAACAGAAGATTATAGAGCTTCGATGTCTAAAAATTTAAACAGTTTCAATCTACTATAACTGGGACATTATAACAGATTTGAATAACATGAGCTTTGACTTTGGAGGTGTGATGCCACCTCTGCTTTTCATTTCCTTCCTCCACTGGATTCTTTGTAAAGGTCCGTTCAGGTGCTGCTCAGTTTCTTCTAACTTAGAAACTGCATCCAACCACCCTGACACAGAAGAAGAACCAGAATCCAGCAGTTGTGCTTTAGGAAAATGCTCTGTATTAATCCTTGTGGGTTTTAAAAAGACTCACCATAGCAACAGGCAGAAATCAGGGAGACAGAACAGAATGGGAAAATAACATCTAGCACATTGGAATGAGGACAATTAGAGATATTTTTGTACCATATTGGAGTCCTAGTACCAATATATTAGTGTAGATTAGTATAGATATTAGTGTAGATTACTAATAATGTCAAAAACATTGCATATTTGTCACTGACTGAATTGGTGCTATAGGTGTAGCCAGACAGATGCAAGAAGCTGTGACGCTGGAAGGAGGTGTGTCGACACGACGAGTGTCGAACAGTGTAACATGAAACGTTTTAATGAACACAAAGAACACGTGAAGCTCCGTGTGGAGGCCAAGCCAGACAACCACGCTCACACAGACACGAAACTTTAGACAAAGACGAGCACAAGACCTTGCGCGAACGCACATTAAATAGGTGATTAACACAAACCCTCGCGATCTCGAGACAAGGCACAGGTGCGACTACGAACACGCTCACAGACAACCCACACCCACGGAAGTACATACATGGACATAACTGCATGCAGACGACATAACGACACGCCCACAGGGAAGGGTCCGGAGCTGTGTCCGTGACTTGTTAATCTGTTCATAAACTCCCAAGCTCTGTGGTTCCTCTAATAACTCCAAGGCCTATATTATCATTGTCTAATATGTACGTAAATGTGTTTCCTCATGTTTATGCACATGTAAACTGCATGGCTGCATACAAAAAAATCCTCTTGATTTACTGGTTTGTTTCGCCATTGTGAATACCAGTGATGTGTTGCAGGATTTGGCTTTTATATTTCAATGTGATGTAACAACATCATTTTTATTTTTATTAGTTAATATGTTTGAGAAATTGGAAACATGCTTGGGAAACTGGATGTTGCCATGGTGTGTTGGCAAAATGTTTTGAAATGTCAAAGCATTGATTAATCTTAGAAATTTCATTTTTGTAGTTTGTCTTGAATCTTGTAACTTTTAAATGTAATATATGTAATGCAATATTTGAGAAAAAGTGAAGTCTGTAAGATGTTTTTTATTAAAACAGAAATTGTCACTCACAAACAAGAATCTGTAGGTGAAGCATCTTGTTCTGTTATCTTGTTTACTTCTAATATGGTGAATTTCTTTAGAGTCCTTTTTGTCATATCTGTCTAAATTGCTGTCAGCTAAGATTGCCCCCAGGTGGAGATAATCTGCTCTTGTCATTGTCATAGAACAGCGTATTGTCCCATGCATTGTCCCTGTAGGGCTGACAGACAGGTGGCTGCCATTTACTGAAGACTTCCTCTGCGCAAATGATCAATGGTACTGCTTCACCATGCCACCGCTCGTCTGGCAGGACACTGCCTGCTGCCACCGACTATACTAACTGCTCTAACACTCTGCAGAGGGAAAATTGTTCATTTCTCCTTTGCCACTTTAAAAGACAGGGCGGCATGTAGGGAGGAACCGCCATGAAGTAAAAGGAAAGAAAAGTAATGAAAAAATAAACTTTTGAAGAGTCTGCTTTTACTTAGTTTTTAAGGAACATGGATATGTCTTGGGCTATATTTATTATCCACCTCTGAAATTCAATCACATCTGACTTTTATCCTTTTTTCCTGCTAATGCTGAGATAAACATGTAGTTGAGGGATATGCTGTGGCCGATTAGTTATGTGACTCTCTGCTTTAGTTACTATGTGGTATTTAATTGTTCGCATATAAGAAGTAAATATGAACTAATGCTGTGGTCTGGCCTTCTGGTGTCATTTCACACCTTAATAAACCTGTGCTGAACATATTTAAGTGTATATCTTGTTCAATTTACGTACAGTGCGTATAGAGTGGTCTACAGTTTTCTAAAAAAAAAAACAGCGGTACACACTGGATTCAGCAAGCCCAAGCTACTTTACTCTGATAAATTCCAACAGCTTTAATCATGTGGTTGCTTAGATCAAACAGCAACAATTACCTGATGGTAAAAGTGTACATTTGCTGTGAGTGAAGAATCTGCCGAGTCTGCATGTCAAATTTTTCTATGGCTGACAAATTGACAATATAATAACAGCGGTCGTGCAGGTGCAGAATGAACCGGCAGTGTGGTTAATAGCATGGTTGTGTTCCTGTGAGGAAAAAAAACGAAACAAATGGCAGGCATGTCAGAATGTATTTTTGTTTGTTGACATTCAAATCATCACCTTATCTGCGCCTGAACCGTGATTTTCAGCGCGCGGTGGTTTGTAGTCTTGGAGTGGGGTCTTTGAATGGCTCTTCGCGTTGACTGCAGGACCTCCTGCCCCGTCAGGCTCAGCAAAAAATTGGGATATATAATGAGGCCAACGTATCATTCCAACCATAACTGATCACAAAAAAATATATACTCCCATCCTGTTACGTTCCCAATATAAAATTTCATTGGTTAAAGTTCTCATTTTGTATATATGTAACTTGTTAAATGCAAAGCCAAACGCAGGCTACAGAATAACAAAAAAAGTACATGACGCATATGAAGTGCCGTGTTCATTGCTTGAACCAGAATTCACAGATAATAGGAGACTATTGTTAGCGAAGGAGAGGGTGAGGATGTGAACGCACCATCTTCTTCCTCGGCGTCCTCTCAATTTTTTCAGATGAATCTGTCATTATCACAGTACACAGTCGGAAAAATAGGGATTTAGAATGGGAATCTTTCTCCCAAGTTTCTACTTTATTTATTCTGACGCTCCAGTGCTCTTGCTGCTCAGAGCTACTGTCATTCTTTGCGGATAAGTGATTGTGTGATGTGCCACTATAGTGCTGTCAGCAGAGGTTCTGAAGTTTGCTGCTGTTGCTTGTTTTCCGGTATCCGGTTTCTGCGTGCCTCGTGATTGCTTTTACATTTTTCATTATTCTGTTTGCAAACTTTTTTTTTTTTTGTTTGTGTTGTGTGTTATGAAGTAGTCGGACATCACTGTCTACTTAACCAAAACAAAGAAAGGTACCAAGAAAGGTACTGAATAGAATTTAATGTGTAAGTCTTGTAATACTCCAGCCATATTCACATCCGCTCATTTGAATAATGATGATGAGGTGATGAATAGCACACAGTAAGAACATCTATTCAAACATTTTTAGAGTCATACGCTGTACAAAGTACATGCACGCATAATTATGCTCTGTATTGCCAACCAATGTTCTGCCCCCTTGTGGACATTCTGAAGCACAGCCACAAGAAATTACATAATGTATGCCTCTTTACATATCAGTCCCAAGGCTCTACAATAGAAATCAAGGGGCAGCTAACTCTATTGATATGGATATAAGACAAATCTCAACACCACATAAATGTATTTTATGATTGACAATATGGAAGACAGAGAGAGAAACCCATGTGAATCTCAACTAAATGGTTTGTTAGCTGGTCCTTTTCTGGTGGGATCTCAATGAACTGAAAGTCACAGAGCAAGGCATGCATGGAAAGAAGATACAGGATGAATGGTATACTCCATGGCTGTCACCAGGCACACGACAAGAGGGCCAGGGACTAGCCGAGTGGCAACATCTCCAGACTTGTCAGCACAACGAGGTTGACAGCATAGTCCTGCCCTCTGTGCTGGATCACAAGATCAACAAGGACATGGCAGTTTGTTCCTCTCACACCCATACCCTCTACCCTACCACCACCCCCACATCAATCACCCACACCCCCCTCCCTCCCCCCACACACCTCACCACCACACTCGCATCAATCTGCCTGCCCCAAGGGTGAGAAATCGAGGGGCACTTTCACACGACTACCACAGGCGCCTGGAGTCCAGTACTGTTTAGTTCTATCTCCACAATCCTCCTTCATACGTTGGCCGAGAAGGTTTGATCTCAACCGATGGCTGTTGTAGAACTGTCCACACTTGGTTACGTTCGGACCATAATCCTCTGTATCTTGCTGCAGCCGCGCCGAGGTCAGGCGAGTCCGATTCCATCCCTCCAGGAGTCCTCGTCATTTTCCAGAGCGGTCGGTGCAATGGATTTGTCTACGCTGAAGCAGGAGGATCACAGGGATGTCCAGGCCTTGCTGGGACACTTCCTCTACATGTTGAATTTGACTGACCAAGGGCTACAGACACGGCCTCGCACACACGCTGAGCCACCAGAATACATGCTAGAATTGTACAACCAGTACGGCAACCAGTACGCCAACGACCGCACCAACATGCCCGCAGCCAATATTGCACGCAGCTTCAAGAACGAAGGTATTAACATTTCTCCATTGTGTTTATGTGACATCACCATTTGTCTTTTCCGTGCACTTCATGTTGATGGTTTGATGATTATTTTCAAATCTCTTTACACCACATGGTATAAAAAGACACTGTATGATTTGGAATAAATGGGTCAACTAATGCAACATATATAATCTAGTAACATTATAAGATTGTTAAATGTTTTAGGAGGTATTTATTTGACAAAACCACTTTATAAGTAATAACTGAATATTTAATTAAACATTAAAGGCCATACATTTTTTCTGTCACAACTGCATGCAGCACTATCTCTAGGTGAACAGATCATGATTTAGCATAGTTGAACTCTAGCCTAATTAGACATACATCATATTCTAATTTATCTCATATAGAATTGTTGATATTTGATTTACAGACTCATCCCCCCCCAGTGTGACAAGCAGAGGTGTAAGGACACATCCCCTCATGTTCAACGTCTCTGTCCCTGACCGTGAACACATTGTGGCCGCTGAGATCCGCCTCTACCTGCTGGTCCATCGGGATCCTCATCACCACAACGGCGTGGACTGGAAAATGACCATTTTTGAGATTCTAGGTGAAGACGGTTCTCCACCGTGGCAGAGATCTGAGGGTGTGGAGGGCGAGAGTGGCGAGAATAATCTGGTTGGAATGCAGGAGCTGGTGGGGAGACACGGCCACAGCAGAGAGAGCAGGTGGGAGGTGTTCGATGTGACGGATGTCGTTCGGCGCTGGAGGAAGTCGAAGACCACAAGCCACTGGCTACAGCTGCATGTCGAGAACGTGAATAGTGCCGCTACCGAGAGTCAGCTGCCAGATGAAGAAGAACAAAGTGGGTTGATTTTAACCAGCCTGGACATTGACAGGAACCCAAAAGGAAAGCACGAACCGGTGCTAATTGTGTTTTCCGATAAAGAGAGTGATAATCGCCGTGAAAATCACAAGGACATGCCAGGGCGGGTAATCGCAGGAGGGAATATTGGCCTGCAAAATATCAATGGACTCGAAGAAGTTGAAAGCGAAGACGGCGAGAAACAACAGAACGAGCACCTTCTAATGCAAACGCGTTCCAATATACTCTACGATAACGCCCCCAGAACCCGCCGCAATGCCAAAGAAGACCACTGCAAGAGGACTTCTCTCTATGTGGATTTTAAGGACATTGGCTGGGACTCGTGGATCTTGGCCCCAGCAGGTTTTGAAGCGTACATGTGTCATGGATCATGCAGTTACCCACTAACCTCACAACACAAACCCACCCAGCATGCTATAATCCAGACGCTGGTCAATCTGAAAAGCCCCAAGAAGGTCTCACAAGCCTGCTGTGTGCCAACCAAACTGGACCCAATCTCTCTCCTGTATGAAAATGAGAACGGCCACGTTATTTTCCAGCAGAGATATGAGGGTATGGTGGTAGCAGAATGTGGTTGTACATAGTTAGAACTGAAGAGGCATGAAAGATAACAACAAACTCTCCTGAATCAGCCACTGTGAAAAAGGACAAGATTAAGTGAACGAGATGTATTAACAGGTCATCGCACCGTGATAATTAACACTGCATTTGTGTGATAATTAACGAATGATCTAGCAACTCTACATAGAAATGATAAAAAAACACTGTTAGTAGGACAGTAGCCTGCTGCTGTATAAATATCCCAGGACACCAACCTGTCATGACATGAACAGAATGCTAACCGGAGATCATTCAACAAAAGAGGTGGTCATTTGGATTTTATTAAGTACATGCAATGAAGAAAAAAATCCCTCAGTAAAAAAAAAACCTCAAGATACCAGCATCCTTCAAATACAGTGATTACCAGCTAGATTCCATCTTAAGCTCGGGCCCAATGTTCTGACCATGCTGCATGCTTCTGACCATAAATGTACATCGTAATAAGCACTTAGGGAGTTTTTATCATGGGTCCTTCTGGATTGACAGCTTGATTAAAACACACCTGGAAACCCAGATTGAAATAACCACTTTATTACTCAAATTACCAAGAACACGATGAAGTGTTTTCATCTGGAGTTATAGAATTATTAACCTCCAAGTTCACGCATACCTATAACAAAATTTCTTGAGCTGCCTTATGGGAAAAAAACTTCATGGATCATCAAGAAATGATCAAACAACTAAACAAATTGGTTGTCTTTGGTATCTTGAGAGTTAAAGTTCCATTGCATTCTACCTAATTTTATTATTTCTCTTGCTGTTAGAAATGATCTGCAAGTGAGATTGAAAACCTGACGCGGTTTCACAAAAAGTGCACCTGCACGACGCAGAGAATAAAAACGAAACGATGCTCTCGTATTTCCCCGCTTCCTGTGATTGGGCGTAAAATGCCCGGGATCGCCGTGGTTACTAATCGCCGCATGCCAGACGAGCCTCTGTCGCACTCTCTTCCACACAGCCGTGATAAGGAGGTGTCAGAGCTGGGAAGCTTGCAGGCCATCACTCAGGATGAGACCTCATTCCAAGTGGGGTTCCGCGGGGGGGAGCCGACAGATTCCTGAGCTCCCGTGGTCAGTTCGCTGACGTTCCCGCTTCCCTTCATCGACGTCCTACAAATGCCCTGCCTTACTCTCCCTTTCTCCAGTTATCCCACTCCACGTGTTCAATGTGCTAGAGCTGACACTCACGAATAAGGCATTTAATAAGGTGCTGTAGTGTGGATGACCTAATGTTCTGACCCCTTCTTTTTAGTTATGAGTCTAAAGTATGTTAAAGGTTTGTTAAAGATTGTTGGAACGAATACAGGCCTACATAGGAAATCTTTCTTTAAATATCAAATAAACGCATTTCTCCTCGAACTAATAACTATCATGAACTTTATGCCTTTCCCATAGTATTATGTTGATAACCCTTAATCCTAAATTCACTAAATGTTTGATGCTCTTAAGCTGATGTGTGATATCAGCGAAACCAGCCCTGGAAATATGGAGAAAGGTTCAGCTTCATTCTGAGAAATAAAAACACAGGCATGATCTGTGGTTTTATGTAGTCAGTCCTTTCTCTCCTGTTATAATCCCTATCCTTTAGATTCAGACCACTCAGTTTCAATTGAACATGGCGAATTCGACGAATGAGCCCTTGCGGAATTACTTTACCAAACATTAATTGGCCTGCTGCTACGCAGAACGTGTCCACCCATGTAATAAAACGATTTAAGATAGGCTATCTCGAACGCTGAGGTTACATAGCAGTTTCGAAATGATTTTCCAATATGAATATTTTAATACAAATGCCTGAGTTTAAATATAAACCACCATTCAAGCAAACATCTATGCGATTACACTATGTCTACGAAATCTGAATGACACCAATACAACGCTAATGTTTTTTTAAACGCAAATGTTTATATGTTTTTTTCTTCAGGACTACGGTGGCATCACTTACTTCAGGGTGCAGTAGACTAAGTAGCTACAGTTATGTTCAAAGAGGTCACGGGACAGGTGGTCTTATAAAGTTAATAACGAGCACCGAGCGCGTCGACAGACATTGCGCGCGGACCGCGGGATCGTCGCGTTGCAGGCGCGTTCTCGTCAACGGCACACGGGCGCCCCCCAGTGGCCGTCGGCTGCCTTTACTCTCGCAGCCCCGTAGTTGTGTGTCGTCTTCGCTTCCATCTGGGTAGCTTCGTGCCCATGCGCGACTCGCCATATTGCTAGCTACGAAATCAAAGCAGTCTATGGGCGTAAGATGGTGCATCAGGACTAAAAAATTGTTTATTTTTGTTCAGCCTACTACTTATTTACACATTTGTGTTAAATGGTTATTTTGAATGTTTTGGTAGTTACTTTCTCTGTAGTTTTGACACACGTAGGGTCTCTGATATCTCCGCGTTACGGTCTAGCAACAGATACTCCGGTTGGAAGTTGGAACTCGGATGAAAAAAACCAGAAAGCGCATCGTTAGCTTAGCTTAGCCTAGCTTAGCATAGTTAAGTCTGTTGGTTTTAACGGGCTAACGCGAACTGGAGTGAACACAGCTATCAAGATACCACGTCTGCCTAGCCGCTCACCTAACTTGTTCGCCCAACAGTGAATCGTGAGGTATCGTTTCTGTACTTCGGGCACTGCGCTGTCTACGCTGCGGAGTCTGTACAAATGTCAGTGGTGATAACTTTATAGCTAGCGGCCAGCTCGCGTTAGCCGAGTGGTCGATGTTTGGTCGCTAGCTACACAGCCCAGAGTTTCCGTAGTTGGTAGCTAGTTAACCGTAGCCGATGCGTAGCTAACTAACCTACATTGGTCGCACATAACTAAACTAGACTAAATTAAACTATGTTCGCTTGCTGGATGTCAAAGCCAGCAACTAGCTAGCCGGGTAAGTTGTGTAAATATAGTTAAATAATGTTCTAGCTACTGTAAGACGACCACGGAGTCCGCTGGTAGTTGTGAGAGTGTGTTTGGTTTTCAATGTACTTTGCCTCGCTTGGCTTTACAAAACCACACTAGTATAAAAAGTGTTTTAGTACTTATAATTTTAAGTCTAAAGACACGGAACATTCGCTTTTTTGTGAAGTTGTGAGGACGTTTAACACGTCCTACCTACTTAAACGACAAGTTCAGTTTACGGTGTATTAATAATATTACATGTACTGATGTATAATTATCTACGAAAGTCAATTTGACGTTCATAAATGTTAAAAGTGACTGGCGACTCCGCATGTAACGCCGTGAGCGCCTCGAGTGGCTATTTAGTTTCACAAAAATATGCATTATTATTGCATTAATATGCGCTAGTATTTATCTTTTAAGGTGCAAGGTAAATCTCGATAACGGTAAGTTTGTTAATTGCAGCTAGTTGACGTCGAAGTTAAAGAGATTGCTGACTTGCATTCTGTTATGTTTTTAGTTCAGGTGAATGGACAGACCAAATCCCTGTGTGTGATCATCTGCTGAGACGTGAAGGTGGGAGACGAGAGCTTGGCCAGTATGTCGGTCACGAACACACCGACCAGTAACGACGCCTGCCTCAGCATAGTGCACAGTCTGATGTGTCACAGGCAAGGCGGTGAGAGTGAGACCTTCGCCAAACGGGCCATTGAAAGCCTGGTTAAAAAACTCAAAGAGAAAAAAGATGAGCTCGACTCCCTCATCACCGCTATCACCACAAACGGGGCCCATCCCAGCAAGTGCGTCACCATCCAGCGGACTCTGGACGGCCGCCTTCAGGTATGGTGGAGTTCGGCATGGCAAACACAGGTCTGCAGAAGAGCATGACTGTACTAAGTATTGTATAGCTAATTTGTTTTGGAGACAGGTTAATTAAATTTAATTACCTGGCCAGTAAAGGTTTCCCTTTGCTTGTATTTTTTTATTTACCCATATCCATTTGTTTTAATTGTACACCTTTATTTTATGGGTGTACTTCCTCTTGGTATGGGTTACAGGTGGCTTTAGACATTTCGTTTTCATGTTCCTCCCTATGATGTAAGTCCACCTGATAGCATTTTGAACGAACTGAAATGGTAGAAATTTAACAATTTCAATTGGGTGTGACAGTCACGACATCAGGGCTTACAGAATTTGAGCGTATCCATCCATGGGTCATTGGTCAGGCTGAATCTCTCTCCTCCCCCATATCCTGTTTTTCATTCAGGTGGCTGGACGAAAGGGCTTCCCACACGTGATCTATGCGCGACTGTGGCGTTGGCCGGACCTGCACAAAAACGAGCTGAAACATGTCAAATACTGCCAGTTTGCCTTTGACCTGAAGTGTGACAGCGTCTGCGTTAACCCTTACCATTACGAGCGGGTGGTGTCCCCAGGGATAGGTCAGTCAGGTTTCACGGTTTAACCATGTGACCTTATTTGTCTCGTCTCTACATGTTTCCACAATTTTTTTTTCTTTCGGCAGACCTGTCCGGACTCACGCTGTCAAGTTCTGGTGAGCAGGATATTTACTGTTTGCTACACATCTTAGCTGCCCAGTTTAACTTTATAGGTTTCATGGCAGGTCAGTACTAATCTAGATTTATTTCTAATCTAGGTCCACCTGGTCTCATGGTCAAAGATGAGTATGACTACGATTGCCCATCATCTTTACCCAGTGCTGAGGGCCACATCCAGACTATCCAGCACCCACCGTCCAGACCTGTGGCCCAGGAGGCCTTCAGCAGCCCTGCCCTGCTCCCGCCACCGGAGGGCAGTAGCTCAGCTTCTGCATTCTCCAGCATTGCGGTGGGATCTACAAGTGAGACCTCGAAAATGTCCTCCGAGAGGCCTTCATTTTGGTCTTTCATGTCAGTCAGGTCATGCTGAAAAGCTTTCTCATGAAGAGAGGTGGTGTTATTGATGTTAATGATTCGTGGGTGGGTGCGTGCGTGTGTGTGTGTGCGTGCGTGCATGCATTCCCAACCCTGAACGTCTCCCCTCTGTCTTCTCAGCTCATACCAGTAGTCTTCTCTCAGGGAGCCATAGCGGTGAGGGTCTGCTACAGATTGCAGCAGACACAGGGCAGGGCACACAGCAGAATGGCTTCTCTCCCGGCCAGCCCTCCACTTACCACCACAGTAAGCTTGCGTTCCACCTGCTGCCCCCTCGCCGGGGCGTCCTTGCTCTCGGAGCTGGAGAGCTTTTCAGCATCGCCTAAACCCCCCCCACCCTTCTACCTCCCCACCACTCTTCCCCCCCCCTCCTTCCTTCCACTTCTTTGCGGATAAAAAAAATCCGAACGATCGTTGCCGCAGGGAACGCAGAAATGAGGAAAGATGGGCGTGGTCTGTTGCGCTGAAGGCCCCGTGTTTTTGTTTTGTCTCCGCCCGTTTAGACGCCACGCCCACCTGGACTAGGAGCGGCAGTTTTACGGCCGGAGTGCCTCACCATCAGAACGGCCACCTCCAACACCATCCGCCGATGCACCACCCAGCGCACTACTGTGAGTCGGGCTTTCTAATAGCAGCACATGGCAGCTGAGATCTAGTCTTGCTTTATCTCAGTCATTTGTGTTTCCTGGTCCCTCAGGGTCTGCGCATAACGACATGGCCTTCCAGCCGCCCATCTCCAACCACCCAGGTAAGGATCGGCCGGCCTCGCTCTCTTTTTGTCCAGGTTTCAGTTCCACATGGTCACCGTAAAGCGAGACGTGCACCTCCGGTCCATCGCTGAAACGTGCGCGTTCTCTCGCAGCTCCAGAGTACTGGTGCTCCATTGCCTACTTCGAGATGGACGTGCAAGTTGGGGAAACCTTCAAGGTCCCCTCGAACTGCCCCGTGGTGACCGTGGACGGATACGTGGACCCGTCCGGTGGCGACCGCTTCTGCCTGGGCCAGCTGAGCAACGTCCACCGGACTGACGCCATCGAGAGAGCTAGGTGAGGTTGGGAGGCGTGGTTCCCCCCCCCCCCCTCAAGGCTGGAAGGGGAGGGCCTGAGCGCTCACCCTGTCGCCCCTTTCCACAGGCTGCACATCGGGAAAGGCGTGCAGCTGGAGTGCAGAGGCGAGGGTGATGTGTGGGTGCGTTGCCTCAGCGACCACGCCGTCTTCGTGCAGAGCTACTACCTGGACCGGGAGGCGGGCCGCGCCCCCGGCGACGCAGTGCACAAGATCTACCCCAGCGCGTACATCAAGGTGAGGCTGACGTTCAGGTGTTTGCGGGCGGGGCCCCCACTGCACGCGGCGCCTGGCTCACCCGCCCGCTTTCGTCCGCCGCAGGTGTTCGACCTGAGACAGTGTCACCGGCAGATGCAGCAACAGGCAGCGACGGCACAGGCGGCCGCAGCCGCGCAGGCGGCCGCCGTCGCCGGTAACATCCCGGGGCCCGGCTCGGTGGGGGGCATCGCGCCCGCAATCAGTGAGTATGCCACCCCCCCCCCCGTCCTCCAACACGTACCTCCTCCAGCGCGCATACCTCTAATCTCTGCTTGTGGATGCGTGCGAGAAAGCAAGCGATCTCGTCTTGACCCGTGCCAACTCTGTTGCGCACCCCCCCCCCCAGGTCTGTCGGCGGCCGCCGGCATCGGCGTGGACGACCTGCGTCGTCTGTGCATCCTGCGAATGAGCTTCGTGAAGGGCTGGGGGCCCGACTACCCCAGGCAGAGCATCAAGGAGACGCCATGCTGGATCGAGATCCACCTGCACAGAGCGCTGCAGCTCCTGGACGAGGTGCTGCACACCATGCCCATCGCTGACCCCCAGCCGCTGGATTGAGGGGGCAAGTCTCCTGCCCCCCCTCTTACAACATCCAGGCACTGAACTGAGAGCACGTGTTTGTCCTTTCGTGTGTTTTTTTTTTTCTTCCCCCGTTTCAAATCTTCACCCAGTCCAGCGCATTCACAGTTTAATGCGACGGATGTAGGTGTACAGAGCTCAGCAGTATCACCCTGTGAAACCTCAAAGGTGAGGTGAAAGTGGCCGCCCTCGTTAAGACCCACGCTTAATCGTAGGAGGTCGCTGGCTTCATATAGTTTCCCCCCTATTTGAGGTTCCTACATTATTATTGACGTGTGGGAAGGAGCCTAAAACAACATGGCAAACACCGAGCCTGAAACGTGGTGTGATGCAGCAGTTTGTGGTTTAAACGTTTATTCAAGTCTTCACGCGCAGACGTTTTGCCTAATTATGACTCTAAGCGGTGCCGTTTCTGTCCGCTGGTTCTTCTGAATGTTCGTTCAGGTGGTCACACTCCGTGGTGTGGAACTTTGTTTTTTATTCCCCCTCTAGTATTCAGGGACAAGTTTAAGCCATCAGATGATAATCAGTTCTTTTCAGGCAAGTATTTTATGAATTATAATAATGACATTAGTCAGCCATAAAGTTACTGATCTGCGTATTACTATAATCACCTGTGCTGGAACTAGGCCTGTGATGGTCATGTATTTTAAAGCCATCTGCAGTTTCAGACTGTATATGGCTGTAATTTTTGAAGTCCTGTTTTGCCGAAGTCTGCACAAATGGTTTAAACGTTTGCTCAGTAGGAACGAGTTACAAACCAGGCAAGCCTCTAGCTCATCTCACAAATCATGTAGCATTTAAATTTTGGACCAGGTGACAGACTTTAAATGGTTTCTGCATCATTGGCTAGTGCTGGATGCATAAACTGACAAACTCCTTGTGCAGGGATAAGGAAAGGGCTTGATTTGATGAGGAATCTTCATGACTCATCTTTAAGATGTACAGTGCTTACGGCAAGGCAAGTTCAACCTCAGCTGGATAGGCAATAAAGAAAAACCTTCAAAATAGTTTTTCTTGTAGTTAAATGCAATTCCCTCTTATTCTAGCACTTTATCAACACCCCATCTCCATCTTTTTACATGGTGATGAAATCAGCCTATTGGTGTTAGTGTAACCAGGCCTTACCTCTGACGAGAGACCTGGAGATGTGGCGCAGACGCATTAACACTTTGCCGCCTTCATCTCCAGCTGTTCTCCCTCCATACATGTTTGTTAAAAATGTCTTACCCAAAATGTACTGTGTAACTGCACTTCTAAGGGCCCGTGTTGCTTCCCCAGTCTCGTATGAACTTGATTCCTTTGAGGAAGACTACAAAGATATCGCAATAAGGGGAAACGGTCAGTTTCATAGCGTAACTTCATTCTCTGGCACTGTAGGAAGTTCAGGGTTCTCGACGAAAGATGAAATAAATTCCACTTATGTACCGATGAGGTTTGAACGGGAGCACGGGCACTTGTTTCTGTGAACACTGAAAGCCATATGAAAATATAGGGAGAAGAACATCGGTATTACCCAGAACTCGTGGCAGTGTTCTCCTGCTTTAGCTACACGCTGACTGAGGAATCGGACGCTAAGTGTTTAGACAATCCTTTCAGCAGGGTCTGTGCTCGAGCACGGATCACCGCCGACTTGCTTTCCTCTTTGCTACTTTTATTATACGCAGTCTGAAAAATCAGAACTGTTTTATGGGTAGTAAATTAAATTTAAATAGCAACACACGAACTTGATCTTTGTTCTTTCTGATAGATCAGTTTTAACAATTAATGAACAGCCTCAAATATTTCAATTGAGTCATGTCTGTTTTTTGGGGATCATTACATATTCATTAAACTCCCCAGTATCATACTTTCTGCGCTTTACTGATACTAAAATGTCCCGAGCCCAGGGGTGCGCCAGTAAATGAGGCTCGACTAACATGCGGTTAAGGCACCTCAACTGAGGTTAAAATAACATGCTTAAGAATTGTCTTTGGCTACTTTTCAAAAGACTACCGTACTGATAGTTGTGATTATCACAGTCCGGGTGTTTTAAAACAAGTCTGCACAAGCGCAATAAACATTTGGTGAGATGAAGCTGTTTGCTTTTTGATAATCCACATTGATGGGGACATTGATGGCAAGTTGTTTTCAACAAGAAAAAGGTTTATTAATTGAAAGACAAGCCACAAGTAAGTAAACAACACTAATAAGCTAGCCTGAGCTCAAGTCTGAAATATTCAGAAAAAACAAACTACATGTGTCTTGGATATTTCCTATCTTTTCCTCAGAATGACACACTAAATGTTAATATATGCCTTTATAAATATAAAAGTTCCCCAGTTTTGTTATCCTTCATGTAAAATACACAATACAAATCACTCTACACATATTGGTTAGCTCTCACCAGTTTTTCAGAGAATATAATTTACTAAGAGAAATTGAAACACACAAAAAAGAAAAGGGGAGAAAAGGGTCATACATACTGTATATGTAGAGTACAATACATCGTCCAAAAAGGGAGGGGGGAGGGGGGAGGGGGGGGGAGAAGAACCACAATGTACACTTTCAACCATATCTGTCATTAAACCGCTTAACGAAAGAGGGCAAATAAATAACCTTGCGTTTTATTTCGATATTTACAACTAAGACTGCTTTTCCGAGCAGACCTTGCCTCAAGCCGCTCGGAAGTACCACAATGCTTGTGCTTGCATTAGGACGCGCTACAACAGGCCACGACTCACTAAGTAAACTGTCAAATGGCACTTTAAAAATATCCCAAAAGCATAAAAAAAATCTCCAGAACATACAGAAACAAAACAAGCACTTCACTCTACGTACAATAGAAAGAGGGAGGGAAGAAAAAAAAACAACAGCGTGATGACTATGGTAGTGCAGCGTTCCGATTGGTGAAATCCCAATACAGTTCTACTTACGTCATAACTTCCTATGTTAAAAGATCCGTACAAAAACCCCACAGTTATCAGTCACCGCAACGGAGAGGTGAAGCCGCGTGCCTGTCGGCGTACGTGCATATCTGTGGCAGGTGGGAGTCGAAGGGACGGCTCCTCGAGGGTGGCGGGGAAACCTGAACCGCGGCTAAGGGTGGACCTCGCTTGGAGCGGCCCGCCGAGACCTGACGGGCAGCCGCCCGCTCCGCTCGTCACGGTACTGCAGGGGCGGCCGATCAGTCCGTCATCGAGAGTCCTCTGGTGCTGGAGGTCTTGGTGAAATCAAAAGGCACTGAAGTCTCTGGTCAGTGAAGCTGCCTGGCTAAAGAGATGCTTCTCTCTCTCTCCTGTTTGCAGTAGCTCAGGGGTTTGATATGTTAATATGTCGTGTTGTATTCCATTCACTGCTTTGCACCGATATGCACCATTCTTTGTTGACAGAAAAGATAATTTAGGATTCAGACCAAAGCTAGCAAGTGTTCAGTAATACATAAAATAAGATAGGCCAGCTGGGGTCATAAGTAAAAATTAAGTGTCCAAAATGAATTAAAACGGTATGAATCTCTTTTTTTTTGGCGCAAAATAAAAAGGAAAGACCACAGCCGCCACATCGTTTGGAATGATCACAAAAGCACAGGGTCGTCTACTGTGGCATGGTCAGAAAGTAACCGAGAAACGTGATATAGCAGCACAATCAAAAGGCATGCAAGACCAAAAAGCACTTTCATTTAGAACTAACCAATAGCTAAGAGATGGACTTACTCCAGGCACAAGAGGATACAACGTGACACGCCCATACAGAGAAACAAACCTAAAACGCAATTACGCTGGGACGAGGTGGCAGAAATGACAATTACATAAAACTTCAGTTTTTTATCAGCTGTAGCAGTTGTTTTCAGAAGTTGTGAACAGCTCATTATGGTTGACAAAGTTTTCTATTACATTTCACAGATTGCACTCCTATAAACAGTCATGATAATCAGTTATGTGAACAGAAATATTCCAGGCATTTTTCTAATCAAGACCATGATTCAGCCATAGCCTGATTTCAGTAGGTGTGTCTTCAGTATGTTAGGCTTGGGGGATCATCTCCCTCTAGAAAACTTCAAAATATGTAGTCAGGCATAATTGAGAAATGTAAACATCAATCAAAAATATGACAAAACTAAAATGTCTGGAAAGTTACCTAAATCTAGAAGAAAACTAAATCAGTAGTGAAGACAGTGTGGTTTTCCAGTGTGTTCCCCCCCATTACATGACAGCAAATCAGTAATGAGTACAAGTCCTAGGGGAAGAGTAGTCTGTTATATAACCAGCACCACTGGCCAGAGAGAAAGCCAACTAAATGTCCTATTTTCACTGGGAGAAGAAAAAACCCCAAACATCGGTCCTAATTGCTCTCCGATTTATGATGAATAACCTGGCAAATTAAACTAACATCCCTCTCCGTGTTCACAGTCAATGTTAATGGATCAACCAATCAATAGAAGGGCTACAAAAACAATACCACCTGCTTAGTACCAGCTCTACCGCACAGAAAATGTTGGAATTGATTTATATATATTTAGAGCAATATAATATGTCATTGAATCATAGCAAACAGCAACTTTTGGTCCTCTATACAGATATCCAGTGTCTTAACAAATGGAATGATGGTGTGATGTGAATCTGGACAGAATCAGAGTGGAGACAAGAACGTTACATATCTAAACTGCAGGGCACATGGCCAAGGGCTGGCACAGCTGGTGTGAGGTAGGGTGACGGTTCCACGTAAACAAGCTAACGATCAACAGAATACAGCTCGGCTCGATTCCAGCCCTCAGATGCACACACTCACGCTCGCGCACCCATGCGCAAACTCCCTCACTCAGCCAATGGAGGGAATAGACCTAGAGCAGTGAAACAACAAAGACACGTCGTACCACAAAAAAAAGAAAAAAAGGCTTTGCAACTGCACTCGTGAGTAGTCAGGCCACAACCCAGAACTACATTTACGCTCACTGATAATAGACCACACGTCCACAGTCACGAAGCCAGTTTCAGAGACCAGGCGTCGGGCTATCTAGCAATGACTATTCGCCGGCAGTGTGCTTTCTACTACAATAGGAACTGGCCCCTCTCAGTATGACAGCCTAGACAAAACGAGAAGCTGTTGTTGGGTTAAGGCACTATGATGAACCCGAGGTACATTAAATCCCTGACATTCGCTCTGTTTTACAACACGGCACAGGTGAGAAAGGAAACAAAGCTTTACAACAGCCTGGAACAGCCAACCGCCACTCGTTCCTGTTTTTGGTCCAATCAGAGAAAAGAAAGAAAATGTTTTTTTGTTTGTTTGTTTTTGTTTTTTACAAAACCCCACAACAAGTATGTACTGTATATGTAGTGTACGTAAAAGGAATCCTCTCGAAAGCTAACAAGCAACTAATTCCACAAACAAGGCAAGGGGAACACTCCAGTGTAAAGTACAGTCCGATAAAGAAGCAAGCTCGAGAGGTTCCGAGATTCCAGCCTGCCTGAGGTTATAGCAGCACAGTATACAGCAATATTTCCCACTCCAACACAAAGCCACATAGAAAATCGTAAACAATGACCAATAGTACAAATAAATAGAAAAGTGACACATTAAGTAAAAAATAAATTTCCAGAATCAAACAGTGATTACTTTTTCTGTTTTCCTCAGGGAGCTAGTGGCTTGAATTTGAGCTCTTAGTCATTAAAAAGAATAAGATTTAAAAACTCAGTACTCCTATCAACACAACCACAAACATCAACTCTCAGCACCTTCTCTCTTTCAAGGGTTGCTCCAACTTAGAAAAAGCTGTTCCCAATGGTTAGGTGCATATGTGTGACAACAAAGGACTTGAGCTGGTGCAGAAGGATCAGTTCAGCATTGGGCTTGTAATCATGGGTAGTGTTTTGTGTGTGTGTGTGTGTGTGTGTGGGGTCCAGCTCTGCTGAGTGTGACAGAATGATTTATACACCAAGAGATAAAATATGATGGGGTTTGAGGGTGACTGTGGGTAAAACAGAAGTGAAGGGGTGCGTCACGTTGGAGAGGAAAAAAACGGACAGAATAAGTTAAGGAGATGGAGGGTGCGGCCTCTGCCCTATCACACTGACGCGTAGGCGTTCCCAGCGCCACTGCAGTGGCGGATGGTGCTGGCGGTGGCTGCGGGGCCGAGGGCGTGCTCGGCGTGGCCCGCGGACGGCGTGGCTACGCCCAGCATGCCTTGCTGCACCACCCCGACCACGGCGCCGCCACAATCCTCCACGGCCCCCACGTGCAGCACCTGGATGACCTCTGCCTCCGCCCTCTCGCGCTTGGCCAGTGGCTCCTCCGCTTCCTCCATGTCCTCGTCCAGGTCGCTGTCCATCTCGCTCACCTCATCTGGAAGACAAGAGTACGTCCCTCAGTCTCCGGCCACTCTGGGTTCCGTCTGGGCCGCCGTCCACACAGTGCTTTACTACCCAAAACCAACGGCAAAGGGAGGAACGCAAGCAGAACGAATATAAAATCATATAAAATCGTTCGGAAAGAAATGCCTGTGCGCTCATGAAAGGATTGTAGTCTCAACATTCTCAGAAGTGCAGACCTGACTGGCAGCTGATCCCGACCATATGTAAAATATGCATAATCTCTGAAAGACATTCAAGTCTGTTCTGTCAACTAACATGACGACATTTTTATACAAACGGGTTAGCACGTGAGTGGACAGTTTTGATCTTAGAAATAAACGTGTTACTCTATTTAAAAAAAACAAATATATACAGTGTAAAAGTGTTTGATTTGACCAAACCATTTATCTTTTGTATATTTAGTTCAAATATTCTAAGCAAATAATAATAATAACAACTCAAATGCATTACAATATTACAAACTTAGAATAGCTCTTTTAGCCTAAATTACCCAATGCATGATAATTTCCGCCTACTGCTGTCATCGGGAATTAAGTCCAGCAAACAGCTTTCCCCAGTGATGCTGGCGAGGTGTTGGTGCAGGCCACGTAAGCTTTGTTGACAGAAGACCTCCTGTTTGAGCTAGTATTCGTAGGTGTTTATTGAGGTTTTCCCCCCACCCTATTTTTGTGTTATTTCTATATCATTCAAGCTTGTTGACGAACCGATTCCTTCTGGACGGTCCTAACCACTGAAGACATTATGTCGACAAGCACATGTGATTGCAGCCAACACTGTGTAGGACCTAACTCCCCGCTGTGAACACGAACACAAAATGAGCTGTGTTGAAGGCAGTTAACTCTATAAGGTGATGATGTTCATGGAGGAGCTTTGAAACATTTTTTCTTCTTCTTCTTTCAATTGGACACGATGGACGTATTGAATTACCTGGACTTATCAGCGAGTCAGAGCTTCCCAATATGCTGGTCACGTGTAATTCAAGGATGCGGATTACAGCACTTGAATGAGTGTGCACGTAAGCCTAATTTACAAAACAATTGGTATTCACCAATATGCTTGTATCGAACCAAAAAATCTGGGGTGTACACAGTGTATATGAATCTGGGCCAGTCACAGGAGGCCCCATCTTACTCACAATTCTTACAAATGTTTTATGCACGAGGGTCCATGACCAGGTTGATGCGTTGCACTATGAGTGAGGAGGAGCCTACGGGTGGACTTTCTGAATGTGAAGGACAGCAGCATCAACACCCCACTAACTGCACAGGGCTCTCTATCTACGCAGCAACAAGATGCAGAGGAAGTCAAGGCTGGCAAGCTAGGCTTACCTTTGTCAATGTTGGCAGGTGACATGGTGTTCAGTTCATCAAACTGGAACAAAGACAAACACAAATAATTAAGACTGTCGTTCTAACATGCGGCAGTCTCAGTGTTGCTCTTCACTAGCCCTTGTAGATCTGTGTCATTAACTTGGAGATGTGATGTGCGGTATAGCCGTCCTCTATTGTTGATCATTAAACCACTCTTGCACATACTCCGCCCTCTAAAATAAACCCAATACCAATTAGTGCTAATGACTATAAACACTCAATCTCTATGCAAACCCATCACAGAGCATGGGTTAGGTAATTCAGTGTAAATAAAAGATTTACTACATTACATAGGTGTGATGTAGGGGTGTGTTTAAAAAAATCAATTTTTCAATTCAAATCGATTTTCATTTGAATGATTCCATATCGATTTATTAAACCTGAGATCGATCTATAAAATTGGCTAATTTTCCCCGCATATGCGTACCGTTTTAACGTCTCGCGTTTTATACCGCGTGATGTGCTTTAATTCCACCTTGTTTAGATGTATGAACCCTGCAAACATGACTTTGCTCATTGCGTTGAAGCGCGGCGAAGTTTCAAAATTCAAGAGGTGCACGACCTCGCAAAGCAACAGCGCACGGGCGGAGCCACCGCGATTACGTCGTTTTCGGTGCGCGGACGCCGGTCACGACACGTCAAGTATAAAGCTGTGAAGTTTTCTCAACAGCTGGCAATATTGTTATTATTGAGGAGCTGTCTCACTCCTCAACATGTTGATCAGCTCCTTTTCTTGCAGAAAAATTTGACAATCTCCAAGATGTCAGAATGCAGTCATGAATAATCTTTTAAAATAGTTTTTGGACCTTAATGTTTACAATATTCAGAACTATGTTCATAAATGTTTTTGATACATAAAAAAAAAAAAAAACAAACCTAATTTGCACTTTAAAGGGCAAATTTCGCTTTCAATGCCTTTTCTGGAAAAGGAGCTATGTGGAAGTGTGTGCATTAATTGATATAAAGTAAATAATAAACAATAAATAGACAAAGTCATTTCAGATCAAGTGTGACTCCAAAGCTCTTGAAAAGGATTTGGTGTTTGCAATGCCAGCATGTCAGTGTGGTGGGGGGTTCAGAATCCCAGGAGCAGGGCTCTCCTCCTTACCTCACCCATGACCCCAATGGGTGTCTCCCCAGTCGCCTGGGCAACACGGTGCTCCACCAGGTAGAACATGTACTCGTCATAGAGCAGGCGGATGAGGTGGAAGGAGCCGAAGCTGGCGGCACTGCGCAGGGTCAGATCCCGAATCACCATGGAGCTACACCAGAAAACAGCAACAACCAAACATTGTAAACACCTCCGGCTCTGAGCTGTGGGACGACACAATGGCCCAGACTTCAGGACCACTTGCCTGACTTGTCTTTCAGGACAGAATTTGCTTCAGATATTCCCTACAGCCTTGCAGTACTACCTGTTTTTATACATGCAACTAAAGCTGAGGAACTGCAGAGTTGTCATTTAAAAGGTCTGACTCCATTCGAACTTATGGAGGAATAATGATGTAGGGGTTTGTGAAGCGATGCGGTGTGGCACGTTTGCCGTTGAGGGTGCCGACACTTGCCTGTAGAAGGACCACTTGAGTAGGAACTGGCGGGCGGCTTTGGGGAAGCTGGGCCTGTCCTCGTAGGGCTTGAGGACCTGGCTCACCACATTGTCCAGCCAGGCGGCCCACTGCTCCAGGGAGCTCTGCTGCTGCAGCGTGGCTTTGAAGTCCTGCTCCAGCCGCTGGACCACACCCTCCTCGCACTGGCACACCCATGAGGCCTGCTCCTATAGGGCACAACACAAATGGGGGCAGGCATGGGGTCAGCGTTACAGGTCCACCCGACAACTGCTTCCAGGGAGCATGGGGATTGGGAGGGGCCAGGAGGACCTGCACGTTGGCGAAGTCCACGCGGTTGAGGTCGCTGAGCATCTGGTTGATCTGGGAGGTGTTCTGCAAGACGGCACGCGCCGCCTGGGCCAGGTGGTTCAGCGACGTGTATCTGCGCAGGGTCTGGGCAAAGGCACTAACAGCGGACACCTGGTCCAGAGAACAAGGGGACACGTTCACCTCCAAAAACGCTCAATTTTGACTTCTACAGACTTCTGACATTCCTCTGAAGGGTTGTAAATGTTTTTCTTTTGTTTTTACACGAATGAGAGCAAGTAGAGTCAGTCTTTTGCGGACAAAGCCATCCTAAGCACTTCCGTCTTGCCTTTATTCCCCACTGGCCACGTTGGCACTTTTGGATGAACCATTCTAAACTGCACCAAATATCGGTTACCATGGAGACAGGGGGCCTCAAATCCACAGAACGCAAGCAGTGATCAACGGCGCTAACCTTGGTCTGGATCATCTTCTGGGGGATGGCGCTCATGGCGTTGGTGAGCCAGCCCTCAAGGCTTTTGGCAAAGTTACGGATGGCTTGAGTCAAGGCACCTGGCGGGGGGGAGGACAGGAGCAGAAGGTTTGCTAAGTGGTGGAAGGGGGAGAACGTGCCAGCCATTAGCAATGGGAGAATTTACCTGCCGTCTTAGAAACAAGCGAGTCTTGGGCTTACTAGGAATGGGTCTGAGCACGTCGGGGATGAGGATCTCGACCAGGGCCTGGTACATCAGGTGGTCGCAGGCACCCATCCACTTCAGCACGGCCTCGCTCCGGCACAGCAGCAGCAGTCTGGGCCGCGGGAGGCGCCCCTCGATCTCGCTCACACCACTGCACACCATGGAGACCAGCGGCTAGTGGTGGTGGTGGTTTGCGGCGGCGGCGTTACATGGGTGGAGGAGCTGAGCGGCGGGGCGACTGACCTGTTTTCTGTGACCGTGGCTCCCTCGATGGAGTTGGAGGGCGAGTAGCGCCAGAACGTCTGCCACAGTTTCTCTATCAGGCTGAACTGGAGGTTCACCACCACGTCCAAGATGGCCTGCACGTGTCAACCAGCAGCAAGCCAGGCGAATACCCAGAGAGTATACAAGGGAAATGTTAAAGCATCATTAGCTTATGGTGCTGACAAAGCTATTAAAAGCGGTTTATGCTGGATGGTTGAAGGGAGAGTGTTTGAGCCACTAACTTCGCAGTGTTCTCTGTACAGTGCTTGAAGGGCTTTGACATCCTCCGGGCTTACGCCCTCCACGCCACTCTCTCCCAGCTCGAGCTCCACAAACTCAGGGAGAGCCCGAGATGCATCTGCGGGGTCACAGGGGGGACACGTCAATGCCGTTCTCAGCTGTGACTTGTGTGCCGTGTGCCACCGAGCGCCCGGGCTTACCGAGGAACTGCTGATGGTGCTGGCTCTGGGCGATGACGGTCTGCTCGGCGGCGCTAGGGGTGTGCTGCCCACCGCTGGAGTAGTTCTCTCCCGACACGCCGTCCACCTTCTGCACCGGCTTGAACCTGCCGGAGGCACGGATGGCACGGATCACACGCGGACACCGTGGACGAATCGTTCGGTAGTTTAAGGTTGTGGGAACGGGAGCACTCACCTCTGCTTCTGCTGGACGGGCTGCTGCCGCAGGGCCATGTATTGCATGTCCTCCTGCAGCCGGTTCAGTGGCGAGTCGGGCTTCACACGGATCCCGTAGTAATGGTACTTGGAGTTCCCTCTGCATTCAAAACATGGCCAAGCTTAGCAGGTGGGACACTGCACCCGTGAACAGGGGGTGGGATGGGGAAGATCTGTGCGGTCAGTCCAGTCCAGTCCTACCTGGTCCCCAATCGTCGTGTACGCAGGCCCATGAAGATAGAGCGGATGAGCTTGCCAAACGATGCAGCATTGACCGGGTCCAGCTTCTGCTCCTGGCAGTGGCGTAGGTAGTGGTTGTAGAGGGTTGAGCGCGGAAGGCTCACACCTTCAGCCGTCTCGTAGTTGTCCAGGAGCCACTGTAGCTATGGGGAGAGCACACCGATCGCCACGTCAGCCCACTCACTTGGGGTCAACTCTGTCTACAAGCGTGGAGTGCTACATTTCTGACATACATCATCTGCATACAAAAGGAAGAAGTTAAGAAAACATGGCTTTCCTATTACTCTCTGCGATTCTTAATGCCTTCTTAGTGTTTGTTACACCATATGTACAACTTTACAAACTGACTGAGAACAGGGAAAGTGTCCAAAGGAAAAAAGAAACACTGCCCAAGCCCCACCACCATAAAATGAGCAAGGAACACCCTGAGAGAGGAAACGCAGAAGAGCACTGTGAAAGCACTGTTGTCGTGGTTGAAACTTACATGGCTGTTGAGCAGCGAACTTCTCTGACTGGACAAACCCTCAGACTTTTGGAGCGTCTCAATCGCCATTTCAATCTGATGGACCAAAGAGCAAAAGAATAGAAAAAAGAAAAAAGAAAGGGGGGAATCATAACACAAAAGATGGGGGAAAATGATAAAAACGCTGTAGCGACAGACATCCATACTGAAAACCACCAAGGTATGCAGTGATCAGTACAGATTAGCAGAAAATAAACCACCTCAAGCCTCCCAGCCACCAAATCAGACACAGCGCAGGACAGCACAGCAGACAAACTAATTCACACGTGACCTGCTCCTTTCTAAAGGAATAATTCACCAAAAAAAAAGGAGTATTGCTGTTAGTGGACGGTCTCCATAATGAAAATGTGATTCAGCTAACCTCCACTCCACCGATTTTTGTTAGCCATTGGCCTCATTACTGTTCTATTAGCATGTCGTTAGTGTGTCTGTGAGAAGTATTCCTTTCAAACCAAAAGATGTAAGAGGTGCAGAGCAAAGCAACACAGGCCCATCACGGAACACTACCATACCTAACCACTAGAGGTCAAAACTGAACCAGACACCTTTTTTATATATTAATTCGTTGAACTTTGCTTGTTCAGCTGCTGAAGGACCTTCGAAACATCCTGTTTCTCTGGAAACTTTATGCACTTTACAACAAGTTTATATCTCTATGCATCATACACTGCAGTTACTTACCTCAAATCTATCTCTCTCTCTATATATATATATATATATATATATATATAGGAGACGTAGACGCAGGAGACGGCACAAGGGATTTTGCTTTGGTGGCCGAGGTAGGGGGCGGGACCTACCGTGGCCGGAGAGGCCCTGGTGGTCTGGGCTGCGGTGTGAGGGGCGGGGCTGTCCATAGAGTTGCCCCCAATCAAATAGGCGCCCGAGCTGCTGATGATTTGTCCGCCAGACAGGCCCATTCCCAGGCTGCCGTTGCTGTTGTTGGCCAGGCTGTGCGAGGTCACCACCGTGGTCACTTGAGAGGAGCTGCCCTGCGTGTCGAAGTAGTTGCCGCCACTGTTCTGGCTGTACAGCTGGGGCTCCGAGTAGGAATACGTCCGGCTAATTTTTAAACGCACATAGACAGACCACCACGCACAAAGCACAGTTAGAATTATTTGTTAAATTGCATCATACCAATTCATTTAAAAGGTGTCGTTAACAGGTCTAATTAAGCTGCTTCTGATAGAAAATTTGAGCCAAATGTTCTTTTTCAGACTATTTACTAACATTTTCACAGACTAACTAGGACAACTGGTAGTTGAGCAATCTCTGGGCATTCTAAGCTAACAACTGTGATGACCTACAGAGATAAAAATAAAACAAATTGAATACATGTTGAACCTTAAAGGGCTCAATTAAAGTTTGTGTTTTTATAGATCCACAGAAATATTTATGATGGGCTTGTTCAACATTTTGACAGCACTAGTGGTAGTGGAGAGGAGTTGTTGAACTCAGGGGAGAAACCCCAACTTGAATACAATGTGATTCGTCTGCTTTCATCCGTCTATTTGAAAGTGCCGTTTTCATGGATACAGAGAGCACCCGAGGATCACAGCATAATTGTAATTCAAGTGAAGGTGTCATTTAGAAATGTGTGCTTGCCTTCGATACAATGACAATCGTTTTCTTCTCTTTACAAAAACATGACACCAAGAGACGTTCTAAATATAAACGATTTTAGTCCCACACAGGAAGGAGAGTTTGTGGCAGTTCTTTTAAGCACTCAATGGGACAGGTCTTTTGGCGTGGCCTCTGCTGGGGAGAGGGGTGGTTCGGCTCCAGCATTTCAGTGATGTACTGTCCTCCTCCCGAGGGCCAGGAGGGTGGCAGTGCTCACCCATGCTCACGCCCGTGGTTACATGATGGACCACCCCCGAGGCGCCCCCACCCCCTCCAGCGAGACGCCCTGCTGCGGGACACTTCAGCCAAACGTGGGGAAGGACATTTGTGGCTCTTTTGTTGCTAGGCAACCAAACAAACCATCGAGCTGGGCTCTGAGCGGTAGCTCCTTGTTGGTCGTGCTAATGAACGTCCTCCGAGCTCGCTGGACGAACACCCTGCTGACCTTGCTAACAGCAACAAATATTTGCAAAACTTGTTAGGTAGTTTCTTGCAAAATCCTTTTGGAACCTTTCCAGGCAGTATTATGGTGAGCTCACAAGCCCTTAGTGAAAGCAGTGGAGTCTTTCAGCAGTGTGGAGAAGTGCTTTGAGAAGTAAATAAATGTGCTCACATGTTTCCGTTAGCATACACGCCGCTGTTCTCTTCCACATACTGCACCTGTGCTGGGTATACATGCTGGACCTGTTGAACAGTCTGCGCCTGTGGGGAAAGGGGAGAGCGTTGTGTAACACGGCTGATGTGGGGAGTCTGTGGCAGGGGGCGGGGCTTAGGGCGAGAGGGTGGGGCTTGGGGCGAGAGGGCAGGTGCTCACCTGCTGCTGGACGGGCACCTGAGAAGCCACCTGCTGAGCCGTGACAGAAGGCTGCACAGGCACGCTGGTCTGGAGGGGCACAGTAGATGAGGAATCAGCGCCCGCCTCTGGGGTCTGCATGGCGCCTGCGTGAGAGGGAGCGGAGAGGGGGGGGTGTAAACAACCGTTGTCACTCACCAAATTATGCGCCTCACAGTCGTGACACGAACCCGCAAGATACACTAATGTTGTGAACGGCCTCTGAGGAAATGAATAAAAGAACACATCCCTGCCTGAAGTCACAATCAAGCGTCTCCGTCTCCCCGGGAGTTAATAGGAGAACCGGCCCACCAGACGAATCCCTGGCTACACAGCGCCTTTGACCACACCTCTTCTAGCAGCGCTGTCGTTTACATAAAGCACTACTTATCTCGAAGGCGCTGTAGTTTAGCACAATAAAACCATTTCAAAGGACTGTTCGGTTCGTCCTGAGAAACAGAGTGGAAAGTGTTGCCAGATCATCTCGCAAAAACATGCACACGCTCCAGAGGCTTGCACCACGGTACATCATTAAAGCATCTTTATTGAAATGAGAAAAACGACCATGAGACACTGTCTGCATCGAAAAATTCAAATTATATATATATATATATATATATATATATATATATATATATATATATATATATATATATATATATATATATATATATATATATATATATATAAAAATGCCCCTGGCCTCCGCTGCGTGCGTCCCGCATCGACCTCGTGACCGAAATCGAAGCCTGAGCACACCAGCACAAATGCCCAGCCTGGAAGTGCGGGGGAGGGACAACGCAACAGGACGCACCCGGCCTGAGAAACTGCTTATCTGGTGGCTGTGCCCATCTGCTCCATCTGACGGTGACGTAGAGAGACACCTGGTCCAGCTGGGCCCCGCCCACAACTATGCAATAACACCCCCCCCCCCCCCAAACGCTCAAACATCTTGGTGAGTTGGCGTTGCTGCGTTAAGCTTGTTGAGAGGAAGCAGGTCTTTTGCGCTTGATAACGCACTGGCGGTGCTGAGCCTCTGTCCGTTTTACCTGATGCGGCAGAAACGGATCTGCACGCAAACAGATCTTAGAAAGGAACGTGTCCAATCAGTTCTCCGCGAGCTCGTCAGGAAGTTGGGCGTGGATAAACTGTCCGAACCCGGCGTACGCCCCTCGTTTCGACGTGCTCCGGACACGGTGACGCAACAAATGGAGCGTGTCGAAGCGTCCACGGCAACGGAGGCAGTTAATAATTAATCAGCTCAGAAGGCTTGTTGGTCAGGTCTCGTGTTCTGTAGCATTTTTTTTTTTACCATGGTATAAAATGGCTGCTGCCTCAGCAAAGTCACACGCGGCAAAGTTTGAGTGGCCAGGATTCATCAGCCTGCTCTGTGATCACGTTCACCAAGTGTGAGCATGGGCGGTCTTCCTCGGATACCCACCAGAACGTCTGGAGTGTGTGTGTGTGTGAGAGAGAGAGAGAGAGAGAGAGAGAGAGAGAGAGAGAGAGAGAGATGAGGGAAGGTGCATGTGTATGTCAGAGAGACAGACAGAAAAGTAAGAACAGGAGAGAATGAGAGAGTGAATGAGTATGTGAGGGAGAGAGTGAGAGAAAGTGCATGAGAGATAGCCAGCCCCCATGAACACAGAGTGAATAAGGCTTCACAGCTGCATCCTGAGCTCTGACTTAAAGTTTCCATCATGAGGTCTCTGCTGGCTAATTATACCCGTGCCTCCTGACAGCCGAAAGGCTCTCCCCCGAGGCTGTGCACTCACTCGCTTGCCACCTCCTCCTCCTCCTCTCCTACTCCTCATTTACCTGGACAATGCAGGTGGTGTTCAGGTGCATTTCACATCCCCATCCCCCAAACACACACACACGCACACAAACTGTCTTAATGTCTGATTACACAGCGACATGTGTATGCGCTAAGGGAACAAGGTTAATCGTTGCAGTCTCAGATGACCGTGGAAGTGACTTGATTAGACTGGCCGCTTTTTGGGAGATCATGGCATGTGCGAGTCATCAGGCCAGAGGATAGAAAAACAAGTGCATAATGTCGAAGTTACAAGACTGAAATATATCCATTACTGTAAGCCCAAGCACCAAAGCAGTTCACAGCAGACCACCATGACTTAAATAGAAGATTTTGTCAAGTTTCACAGACTTGGTGAAATCTTGATCCTGAAGAGAAGTGTGTGGGTTGTGGGCTTTTCATGGCGACTTCTCGTGCGGGAACAGCCACGAAACAAAGCCCAGCTGCTGCGTTCAGGAGCCCTGCCTCATAATGTCTCACTGGAGACGCCTGACGAGGAGTCACAAACCTTTCCATAAACAGGCACCTGCCCGGCTCCTCCAGAACTCCCCCCCTCCCCCCGGGCCCTCTGCACCTTCCCTGCATTCACACACTCCCCTGTGGCCCACTTAAACTCTGTGCTCCGCAGAGCAAGCGGAGCCTCAAAAGCCGAGAGCTAACAAAGGGCCATGAGCTATGGGCTAGCGCCGCCCTCCGCCCCGCCCTCCGCGTCCTGACGGAGGCCGGCATCAACGACCCCCGCTTGCCTGCCGCTGTTGGGCTCTCGGCAAGGCTGGGTCAAACGCTGTTACATCACTGGGCCCGGGGCCAGGCGGGCTGAATCAGATCTAATGTCAGAGAGTCCTGCTCCTATCAACTACACCTGTTAAGTGCAAGGCAGCTGGCACTGTTGTAAGTACATTAAGAGTTACAGTGAACTCGCTGCATACATAGTAAATAAAATCTGTTATGGTGCAGGCCAGTCTGTCCTATGCCATTTAAAAATAGCACCAAAATAAGTACAAGGAAACGTCAGGGTAAAAATAAACAACACTTGATTAAGTGGCAATCAACAAACACACAAGCAGCTGTCTTAGGTACGTTTAGGACGAAATGCGATGAAAATGGATATGAATTATTTACCCAGGCCGTCTCTCAAAGTGATTGGAAAAGGAACAGGATACAAAGGACAGGTGGCACGGGCCCATGGCTGCCCCTCGTCCACCTTCAGATAAGTGGTAATGAGATCTGATAACTAGCTGTTTCAGACATCCTGTGCTCTGGTGTGGACAGGAGGGGAGAAGACCAGACAACCAAAATCTCCCCCAAAGCGCTCAGACACTAAAAGGTGGGGAGACAAATCTAAACCATTACTGATTTTTCCTTCCTCCCCAAAGCTTAAGGAAAAAAATTTCAAACCACATTTTTTTCCTACTGATTTTGCATGTTTCTTCTGTATGACAATTATTTTTGTTGCTGCATGACGGTGGCATTAGGGGCGAGTAACCTTCCCTGTTCAGGCCATCTCCGAATAAAAACCAACACCACCTCAATACATTCTCCAAGGGGAAAAAAAAAACAGTGTTAATGTTGAATATGAAGTCCCGCACTAAAGACAGGCATGAAACCTGGGCCTGAACGATCCCTCCACTAACTCAACCCTTCCAGGTAAGCCCACAGTGCACCTGTTGAGTTCTACCAACCTAATCATGGCGCACATCTGTTTCCCCTGGCTAATGAAGACAACAGGGTTACATATCACTGAGGGTTCTGATGCAATTCTAAGAAACTGTCAACAATTTGTTTACAGAGTTGAAAAGGGGAGACAACTGACTATTTGGATTGGAAAACGGTTCGTGTAATATCTGTTATGTGCTCACACAGAACAATTGGGAAATTTGATTGCGGTGGTGAGGACCACACAGTCCCACAATGAGATGTGCACCATGTTTCAGCTCATTTTAGAATATTATGTTACTTCACAGAACGTTTTGTCCAACGACACAACAGCTTCTACACATGGAAAAGTAATGTTGATGCAGCACCTCATTTAATCCCTGGGGTGTAGACTAGGAACCTATGTGTTGCATCAGAAAATAACAGGCGAAGAAACACACACAGACAGAAAACAGGCTGTTAATAGGTATCTGAAGATTAGCAATGAAAATATGATATTGGCAGACTCTCAGGCTATTTATGGAAACTGATATAGGTCAAATTTGACAAAACATTCAACATTTATTACACCATTTTTTTTATTAAGACTAATCACGTTTTATAACTTGTGTTATAACATACTTTGGGGTAATTTTTAGAGTTAAGATTAACACAAAATCATCATTCTAGGTGAACTTACTCAAACAAGCTGAGTCACAATTTCACAAGTAAAGACAATAGTCACACTACTATAACAATGTTTTCAGGCGCACGAAGGCGGCTATATGGTGTAAATAAGCGGAAAAAGATTTCTTGCTTAATTAGTAATCAGTATTGGGGCATCTAGCGTGCTACTCGGGCGAGATTCTCGTGTGGACGAATATTCCACCTCTCGGACGTAGTTTGAAAGGGAATTTAGTAGTGCGGAGTCCTGCTGGATAAAACACGCAAGCTTGTTTCACAAGTACCGCTGCACTAACATCCGAGGCGGTAACAAAGAAGGTTAGCCAAGTGTGCAACTCTCGCCTTGCTAGCTAGGAGCTAATTAAATGGCTAGCTAGGGTTAGCCATCAAGCTGCACCTTTCCACCGAGAGCTACAACAATAGATAGGAAAAAAAGGTGAGGTAGCCAAGCAGCAATTTACTGTGGACCAACGTCTGGTCGTGTGTTCATTAAGCACCATTTCAAACTAAATAAAGTATAGTCAAAACAGCCCATAAATGTTCCTATTGACTCAGGACTCCGCTCCACTAGCCAAGACACCTGAGCGACAATTGTGCTAGTTAGCAAGCGTTAGCAGTAACCACAACTACGAGCCAGCGTCTCTGGTGCTTTAGCTAGCCGCGTTAGCTTGACCAGGGAACTTGGCTAGCTAGCATAATACGCATAAATCAAAAGTAACCGTCAAAATAAAAATCGCGCTCGTTAGGTCACTACGCGATTCACCGACAACACACACTATTTATCTAGCTTGCTGTGTAGCTACGTAGCTAAAATAACTAAACTTCAGTTAGATAGCAGTTAGCTCGCACCAGGCCACTTCTATTGGCTAGCTGAAACGAAACACCTGCTTCGTGGTTCAAGAAAAAAAAGGATGCTTGGCTAACACTACGGCTACAATCCCAAAGACCCCTACATAAATGATTTAGCTGCACTATTCGTGCAAAGTTATAAATTAAATACTTAGTTTTCTGGTAAATGTACATCGTTAACGACAATGCATAACAGTCAAATTAGACCATGGCTATGCGGAAAATGCCCTTAGCTAAGGATACCGCTCGGAAAAAAAGTACATGAACAGCGAGCCACGAAAGGGACGCATATGTAGAAACGAATAACTCGGCTAGCTAGGTAGAGATCATGAAATCATGTCTAAATGGATAACAAACTTAGCTAACTGACTAGCACAGCTGGTTAGCTTAATATATATATATATATATATATATATTTTTTTTTTACCAATAAACAATAAATTCATCTTTTGCATTTTCTTTTTAGCAGGCTTATACGAGGCAAAAATATAGACAGGTAGTGTTTTGTAATAAATCAGAACAAGCAACTGTAATATTCACCTGGACTGTGTGGAATTATGTGTTGATGAGGATGAGGATGGCAGAGGTGGTAATGATGGAGCGAGAGGTTGTTGTTGTTGGTGGGTTACAGTCGCCAGGACTACGGTGACTATGGCGCTGAATCACAGGGCAACAGTTGCTATAAAGCGCCTTGCTGTCTCAACCAAACCAAGGAGTAAGCGGAAGTACCCGGAGGGGCGGGGCAAACTTTTGCTTGGAGAATGAATGCAACTGAAAGTTCAGTAATTGCAACCTAAATTCAACCTAATTTACCGAATACACGTTTGCAAATAAAATAAAAGCTGTCGGATATACAGTGAAATACAACCAAAATATGGTCAACAGTCTTAACCGACTAGGTTTGTAAAGCCCCTCTGGTGCAGAAAGTGTTAAATAAACTGATTAAATCTGAACGGAGCTATTAATCCTTCCTGTTGAGACACATTCCATATGTCTGAATCAACTCCAAGTCAACAATTGATTCATTTGGCAAAATAATTCATGAATGCTTTATAACGTCGCTGTCAAGGCGGGACTTCCCATTTTGACATCAACCGCATCAAGGTTGGTGGAGGGAGCAGAGAAAGGAGCGAGGGACGAAATTACTTTCCTTTCTGCGCTCTCGTGTGTCCAACTTGATTACGTTGTAAGCTACTTACCGATGGCTCATATTAACTTACTGATTACGGAATTAGACATTTGTTCAAATATAAGTTTAGTAACTATCCACCTAACGTTAAAACAGCAAAATAACGAGTCTTAAACGCAGTTAGTGTGACTGTAATTCCAAAATGCTTTAAAAATGGCTTCTCCTAATTCTCTCCTAATATCACTTTTGCCTCCACAAAATTGTATTCCTCAGTGACGTCTAAAGCACTGTGATCGAAGCTTTGTGCTCGCGCGCGCGCTCACTCACTCAAATAAACCAATCAAGACTACAGACAAAGTAAAGTGGGCCAATGGTTTACAGTCTTGAATTTATTTTATTGTGATACTGGTACAATTCAAGTAAGATCAAACAAGTATTGTTTTATGTGGTACCTCTATGTCCTAGAGGCTTTGCATACTAATAGGCATGTGCATTTGTCAAGGGTTAAAATGTTAGGCAGAAATAAGATAAGCCCATAAGCTATTAGACTACTCTTATTTTAAACCATATTAAAATTGCAAGCAATAATTTCTAAAGCCTTTTGTTTGTTTAAATAAGGATATTGCAGGCCAGAAGGTTGTATATATTTCCTGTTCTTGGCTTCCTGCACTACTAAATGGAATTCTTGTGCATAGGATTCTGGGTAAAGATATGGAATCGCTACAAATGTAACAACACTCCTGATATGAGTGTAGTGATGTCAAGGACTCTAAATTAGCATAAATATAGAACTAAAAATGCTGCTCGCTTTATTAAATCTAATTACTGTGAGTCACATCATCACCCTTTTCTAGACGTGCTCACACGCTTGTTGCTTGACTTTGTCACAAGTGGCTCTTGTCAAAAACTTTATTGTTGGAACTGTGTTCTCTCGTTATTCATATTGATGTGATAGAATGCAGTTTGAGGTTGTGGAGTATGTCGGGCTTCAATAGACATTTAGAATGAAACGACCAAATATGGCCTATGTAATGAGTAGATGTCAGCAGGGGCACATTTTCTGTACAGGCATTTTACATGGGCTCCTTGAACCTTTTCAAATGGCCTGAAAGACAAAGCTTAGCTCTTTGATATGTTCCCAAAGACTCTTGACAGTTACACCTTTAGATGCTTTCTTTTTTGCAACCGATATGCTCCATTGTAAGTCAAAATAATAAAGGTTTTAGCTCCACAGTTATCGGTGTTGCAAAAATAGTAGGGAAACCTTTGCTTTTGTTCAAGTAATTGACTTCTGGCTCTACCAGAGAGCTGTCTCTAGGAACTTTAGAACAGAAGGATGCCTCTAACCTCACAGTGAGTTTAAACGAATACAGTGCAGTTGATGTCTTCATTATGTAGTGGTTTAATGCTTCATATAAAAACTTAAGCACCTTTCAGGCATATTTGTTTTATATTGACATACTTATCCAAGAGGGGTCATTGTCCTCCAGTGAAGCACAAAAAAAAATCACAATCCTATTTTTCAGATTGATTGGATATCAGCAATTCAAGATGTTTAGAATGATTAAGCAATGTAACATGCAAAAGAGACCATATCTTGTCTTTAGAAATACACACACAAATTAAGAAGTGCATCAGAAGCATGAAGTAGATGTACGTTCATGTGGACAGAAGAAAACATTAAGTGGCTTTCACCTTTCCATGTAGGCACAGGACAGCTAGCTTGGGCATTGATCTGGAGTGTGTATGTGAAGATAGTTGTCTTCTGTCACCGAATGGTCCCGATTCCCCAAGGGATCATCCGATCGACCCTGTTGATGGAACACTGCATTCGCAAGCATACAGCATACGCTTAGAGCTGTGGATTTCTCCCCATGGAAAGGCTCTCTATGGTAAATGAAAGGTGAGCTGCTCTGGTGTTAACATGACATGAACGCTCCCGCACCTGGGATTTGCGACAGGGGCCTGTGGTCCAGGTTGTCTCCCCTCTGAGTCGTGACTGAGGAAGCCAGACTGTCCTCCAGCCCTGGGATCTGCATCATGGAACAGGAGGCAACCAGCTTCATTGGCTGTGGTGAGTCACTGTAGGAAGGGGAACACACCGTCTGGACATGACTGGGGAAACCTGAGGAGTGTTTTGACAAACAGACACGAAAAAACACAAGAGGTTACTTTTTTTATGGGTTTTCAGTGCCATCATTAGAACATTTCAGTATCGCTTCTTTAACTTAAAAGCTCTCTCTGCCATGCCAATCATAAAAAGCACAAGCACCGTGTGGAATCTGCTCCGACATCCCCTTTTGAGCAAGAGTGTGAGCTTCGAATAAACCGGGAGCAGCCTTACACAGTACAAGCTACGGACTGTATTAGAGGGGTCTATTTTTGACTCCGCCTAACCGACAGCCATCTGTTGCTCTTGCATTAGAAGTACAGATTCATGAATCATTCAGCTGGTCTTCTGCCCCTGCTGTAAAGACCATGTGCAGCAGGAACTCTGGCTTGCATACGCATGCCGCCTCACCTAGCCCTGCCGCAAACACCCGTCAGCTAATGAGACATGGAGTCGGGATGCAATGCAGATAAGAGGGGGCGGGGGAAACAGCGGCAGCAACCCACCTACGTCGCGAAAATAAGTTTCAATTATAACATCATGCACATACATGTAGATTCCCTGTCTTCTTGTGGGTGGTCTTCTTTTCTCTCCTCACACTCAGCCTGCCTACAGCTTACACATATGTGTACATGTATGTGTGCCTACTTTACATGTTACAGGAGTTTGCTCAAATTTAGCTCTACAGCTCTGATTCTTAGAACGTGTTTTTCTTTTTCTTTCAGGAATCCTTTCTTTGCTTCTGGGAACTCACTTGTGAATTTTAATGCATTATGTGCTGGAAGATAGGTCTTAGAAGAAAACCAACCCTTCTGATGCGTTTTATTCATTTTGACATTGCAACCTTTTCCCACTCTCTATATACTGATTATGGTGTTACAGTTATTGTTATTACTACAAAATCTATTATAAACATAAACAATGAGACACGTACTGTCCTGATGTGGAGAGAGAGAGGAAGCGGAGAGGTGGGGGTATCTGGGTAGTGCACTGGGCTTTTGCCCTGCGTCCATGTGCTGGTGTGAATGAGGAGGAGGAGCAGGTTGGTGGTTGGGGGAGGAGCTTGGCTTCTGGAATCCAGGAGCGTCGAACCTGAGAAAGTGACATTTTAGAAGATCTACCGCTGGACACTGCAGCACTGCAGCATCTTCATAGATGCGAAGATCCACATTCAAAAGTCAGTTTGTACGGGGCAAGACAAACAAATCAATAGGTTATGATGCGATTCCTATTGCAAGCTCTCTGAGAACAAAGGGATGGCCTGGATGGAACATCTGCCTCAAAACTGTGGCAGTAGATGAGAAAGACTGCCCTTTTTAGAAGAATTATGAAATAAAGGGCCACAAGGATTTTACAATTGATTTAACACATAGAGAGGTAATTACAGCACTCCGCCTGTCTCACCCTTTCATCCCATTTTCTCAATTCTTTAAAGCACTTAGTGCATTTCTCCTAGCTTCTGCTTGGGGGCTGCACTATCAATTAATGGGGGGCTCTTAAGACCAGTCAGGCTGAGTACAACTTGCTCCCATTGGACGGTTGTCTTTGTGGGGTTCCCGCGGTGCGCGGCAGGCCCACCGTCGCCGCTGGAACAATCGCAGGCAGCACGCAGCCAGGAGCATCTGGCATGGCCCACGCAGGAGCGGGTCCCCTCCGGCCGTCTTTGAAGTGGGCCCCTGAAGGAACGGGTTTCCCTGGCAGTCGGTTAACGCCTGGCGTCCCTCTCTCCCCCGAGCTCCTTTGCCACAGTGGACGTGTTCGGCTCACAAAAAGCCCATTGGTGCCTTTCACGGCGAGGCAAAACGGTGCTGTATTTTAATCAGATTATTTCGACTGCGAGTTCGCAGCCATAAAGCCATGACAACCGATGCGCGAGGGCGCATTTGTTGCAGATCAGAGAATGAGCGCTGGAGCGTTTTAATCAGCCATCGCCGCCCTCTCTGCCAAGGTGAACCCAAACTGAATGCAAACTAAAAAGCAATTCAGTCCAAGGCAGGTTCCTTCATTGAGAGCAAACCAAACTGTAGTGTGGTGGTGGTGGTGGTGGTGGTGGTGGTGGGGGGGAGGGGTGGTTGTGGGAGGGGGTGCGGGTGGGGGTCACAGTGCATCAATGAGAATGGCAAGGATTATGCGGACCAATTCATCACCCTTGCAAAGAGACTCCGACAGAAGCGTATAGAAGTTAGTCCAACGTATGTGGCAGTGAGCGTTTCTCCGTCTGGCCTGATCTGCGGTTTCAAATGAGTACAAATGTACCTTCATTTCCTCTGCGTATGGCTGAGATTTAGCATGAGTAGTCCTTTTTTATTCCTTCTTTTTTTTCAACTTTCCTTTAGACATCCTGTGAACCAGCAACCAATTTTAGACTCGGCAGGAGTCTTTGAGAAGGACAGGACCGCTGCGGCTCTTCGAGTACTCAATTAAAAACCCTTATTGTCAATCATTTGCTACAGTGGTCACCATGGATTACAATGGTCTCCTTCTACTATTACCAACAACCGAATGAATAAATTAATGAATTTCTCAGCAATTCAAAGGCTTTACACATTTTTTTAGTTTGACATTGATATTCAGTTTGGGGCTTGGTTAGAGTGTTATGTTTAAACCACTTTCTTTTTTTTGTTAAATTGCTTAGTTAATATCCTATGACATTTTCCTAAGGGAATTTCATTTTGTGATTGAACAAGATAGATCACAATTCCAATGTAGCTAACATTAGCGTCATCGACTATTTGATCTAACTGCGCGGACAGTGAGCCTATAAAAAGGCGGCACCTGCAGCTGAGAGAAGGCAGGGGAGGTGGCCGCAGCCGCGCTCCGTGAGTTGACGGGTGAGCTTGGGCCACAGTGGGGAGCGGGGCGAGTCTTTGGAGGTCATCGGCCCCGCCAGCGGAGAACACACCTGTCATGCACACAGAGGAGACCAAAGGCATCCAATTCACACCACGGGCTAGCGATCGCGCTTGCGCACACGTAGACAAAACGCTCTGCACCTGCGTAAGAGTCCGTGGCCTGCCCCAGGGGTGGGCACAAGTCGCCCGGAATCAAATCCAGCATGGACAGGCTGGTCTGAAGGGGCTGAATGGACAGGCATTTGGAGAGTTCGTCTCGGGAGACCTCTGTGCTGGCTCTCAGCTGTATAACAGGGAAAAGGCGTTGAACAACACTCTGGCTGTGGCTCTGTTAATCTGCTGAAAACGGTTTTGGATCCTAATTATGCAAACTAGCTTCCTTAGCACCTTCCAAACTGACACCCGAACAAACATAGTTCCTCTTTTGGGGTTAACTATGGAAGGACAGCACATAGCCATAATATGTTAATGTTAATGCATATTAATATTGGTAGCATGTGTTCTCTTCACTTAATGTCAGCGATGTGCTTAAAAATAGCATGCTTGAATTCTAGTGTAGCTCTCGTGTTAGAATATAAGCATGCTATTTTAAGCACGTCACTGACATTAACTGAGGAAAACACATGCAACCGATACATATTATTTTCTGTTCCAGTCAAGAAGCAGCATACGTTAAGTTGCTGTATCTATGGTGATGTTTTTTTTATCTTTTCTGTGATAATGAGCTCTGCTCCTACACAAGTTATAAGTTCACCGTTTTTATCAGCGCATCTCCTGAAAACTGGTGCATGTGTATCGTAAGCACATGATGGCATGTATCTACCAAGAGAAAAACACCAGCCTATTGGCTTCCTCTTTGATTGTGATGAACTTGTATATCGCAAGGCCTCCGAGGAACCCGGTGTTTGTTGAGAAATTATTTCCTAAACGGCACGTGTAACGAGCAGATGTAGTGCCGAGATGATAATCCAGTGGCGTGTGCTCTCACCTTCTTCCGGGCCTGCTGTTCCCTGGTGGAGTGTGACTTCACGTGTTTCCGCAGAGAGCTGGGATCTGTGTAGCGCTTCAGGCAGCCCTGAATCTGGCACACGTATGGTTTCTGCACAGATATGCACAGGCACACGCATGTAGCCATGAGGCACTCCAGGAGCGCCCACGCTGAAGCTCGTTTATGGGGGCGGTGTGTGTGTGGTAGGATCCAGGCCTGGACTCACAGTGTCGAGATGTGTGCGCTGGTGCTTGGCCCGGTCGCTGGAGTTGCTGAAGGCTTTGTGGCAGCCCGGGTGTTGGCACGTGTACGGCTTCTCTCCTGTGTGGCTACGCAGGTGGATCTTTAGGTTCTCCAGACGGGAGAAAGCCTTGTGGCAGCCATCGAACTGGCCAGTGTGTGAAGAAAGACAGAGAGAGAATGTGTGAGAGAGAGAAAGACAGAAAGAAAGATATGGTGGCTTAGAAAGCAACTACTGTTGAACTGAGAATGCACTTCTGCTGGACCTGAGGGGGCCAAGCAGTGTTTCCACATGCTTTAACCAGGAGGGGGCAGTGTTCTACTGTTCAAGCCAATCAAGCACCTACACATGACTCCCGTGGTCCCACACCCTCCCTGAGCGTGATGTCTGCTTCCTGCATATCTAAAAGACTACATAAATCTGCCAAAATCTGGTAGCATAGTTAAAGAGGCCCATAAAATCCGTTTCTCTTCCTGTGCTGCTACTACACATAAGTGGTGTTTCAGCAGTGATGAGAGGCAGAAGGTCTCTCTCAGTGTGCCTCATTAGTGAAGTATCAGCGTCTGGGTTTTCCCATTTCGTCATGAAAAAAAAATCGGTATGGCTACAGTACAGTGAGATGAGCTCACCCTCGAAGCATGTAATACCCCTGCCCTGCTTGCTCTTTAGGGCCAAGTCTGCAATGTGCATTAGCCAGGCTGAAATCGCGCAAAAGCCACTGAGTTGTGAACAGAACTGATGACCTTATTTAGACTGGGGCTAGAAACGGAAACCACGCTCACTATCCAGCGTCTAATTGCGCGAGCCGAGATTGTTTTCACACCACTGCTCTCATGCCGGAGAGTCGAAATTTGTCTGAACGTTCGTTCCTTTTGCTGTTTGATTCCTTGTGAAACACTCCTGACTCCTTTTCCCTTAAGTCTTCCCAATGCAGTTTTTTTTAATGCGTAACTAGTCACACCAAATCGATCTTTCAGAGTGTGAGAACAGGCGGCTGTATGATTGGTTGTGATTGCGCATTTTTACTGCTAAGACTGTCCTGGGTGCTTAGAAACTACAGCAACCAGCTGTGTATAATCACCTTGACTGTACTCGACTGGGGGCTCCATGATTGACCCTTAATTCTACTAAACTTGTTGGCTTGCACTGTGAAGAACAAAACGATTATCCTGTCATTCCTTAATGTGGTTTTCTCACAGAGGAATGCAGTGGTGTTGGAATAATTTGCTTCCCTGGGGAGCAGTTTGTTGCGTCTGCATTAACCGATGTCCACAAAATATAGGACATGTCACTTTGGCTGTGTTTGTAAAGGAAATAAATAAATAACCGAATGAAAGCAAGAGCCAGTGCAGCTTGGCACCAAGTTTAGTGGAGACAGCTACTCAGTTCCTCTGCCATCGTCTTTGGCTTCTCTTAGACCAGCTCCTCATTACATGATGTTTGTGTGAGAAGCCGAGTGTCTGGAATTGGGATTAAACACTTGGTTATCAAAGAAACCAGGGAATGGATGCTGCTGCTTCGTAGTCTTTTCACGCGAATGGAAAATAATCTCTCAAAATGTGAAATAAAAGAGAACCCAGCAAGTATTCTGCTTAATTGCTACTTCTAAATGGCTGTACACTGAATGTTTACTGGTGTTGAGATACTGAGATGTGTCTAAAAGAAGCCATGCATTTTCACTGTGCTTGGCTTTTTATCCTGTCAAGGGCTCTCCACTTTATAACAAACAGATATTGAATCCTGAAATGATAACTGCTATCTGCTTTAATCACTATTTACTCATTAGGGGGCTAAACTAGCTCAGCACGACCACGGCAGCCCGCCGAGCACAAGGGGAACGTGAGGCGGGAGAAAAGCGGCCGGATCAATAAGCATTCGGATCAGGACCATGGTGAAAACACACCACGACACAAGGAGTGCACGCCTGGAGGAGCCTTTCACATCTGTTTAATAATGCTCCAGACCCACGACAGCTCCTCAGAAAGGCCGTGGGGCTGAAAAGACATGGGCAACGCGGCGATGCGGCTACAGCGCACGGCCTGGAGGCACAGCCAGCCCACTGACACGCCGTGGCAGGCAGCCATGGCCTGCCGCAAAATGGCACCCTTGTCCCATGCCAGGCAGTCAGTCTGCTAACATCTCTCCCTCTCGTCCTTCCTTTGATTCAGGCCAAGTCCTGGCTTCTGTGACACATCAACAACAAACTGCCCCCCCACGCCCTGTCCCCCACCCCCCACCCCACCAATATTGTTTATTGCCATGGCAATCTTTGGACATTTTCAAGTGGTCTGAGTAGTTGGGGGTAGTTTATGGCAAATAAAATAACTGCGTGTTGTAAAACAGCAGAATGGAACAGCGAATCAGCTTGAATGTAATTAGTCATCGGAAGATGATGTGTCAAGATAAAGGTGATTTGAGGTAACAGTGGATCAACACCCATATTCTTATGAACAAAGGCTTGTCACTTCAGGGATAAAAGGCACTTGTTAAAAAAAATCAAACAATAAAGCAAGACTTGCTTCTGGATGCCAGTATACTTTCCCTCCCTACATTTGTTTAACACCGCCAAACCTAGCAGGTCACATGATTAGCGTAGCATTCAGTACCTCAGACAGGGCCAGAATTTCAAGTTTCTCAGGGTATACGAGCCAAGCAAATCACCACAAATGTTCTTAGGGTCAAGACATCTCCATCTACATCTCAAAGTGTAAAACATTCTGTTTAACCTGACTACCTTCTTATCGGTTGGAAATTCAAAGCAAAGCCAAATTTGCTACTAAAACATTAGTTGGTAGTGCATGAGAGACAGGCATAATTTAGAGCTGTAAGAGGAAACAAAATATGATTTCCTCCAGTTTCTGATGAAGGGGAGGAAAAAAAAAAACAGAAGACAGTCAATAACAGCTGCTGGATCAGACATACGACTTAAATAACGATCTTTAAAGATCCCTGCCAAAGCTCCTGACAGCGTGCTTTTCAAGCTGCTATTTCTGGTGGACAGCCCAAAGTTTCCACTGGCTTCCATGGTAACCCTGATCACGATTACCTGCTCTTCTGATACAAAAGAGAGTTGTTATTGCCGCACTGCAGTCTATTGTCTGATGCAGTATGAATTGATGAGGAGTTATGGAGGGATAATTGTGATAACTAATGATATTCTGCAACAGGAATATGTGATAAACAGGAAATATCACAACTAAAAAATGACTTTTTAAAAATATCTCAAAAGAAAAGAAAACATATCTTAAAGATATCCTAAAAGACTACAGCTTGAGTACAACCTCTATGTACAAATATATATAAATATATTTTTATATATAGATATATATAAGTAAAAAGCAAGCTCACATTCAGAGATTATGACTCAACAAGCTGAGACACGTTTTGGCTGGCTCTCTGCTATTGTGAACTGTAATAGGATCTATTTAATACCAATTTCAAAGTACACATATCTTTTTGGTCATTCAGGTCTGGCTTGTTTGGATTTTATATTATTTGTGGGAGAAACTGACCTTATTATAAATCTTTGACAAAAGCTGGTTGCCTTCTTATGGCTAAGGAAAACTTCCGCAAATGACAAAAGACCACAGAAAGCGAATGGAGATTTTCAGCTTGGGTAGTGGCTGTGACCGTTTTCCTCCTCTTTGGTCTGTAATTATGCGCTTGACAAAACCATCCAACTGTTCTGGGCTCCATGGCAACAGGGGCAGTTTTAAGTAATGAGTAAGTGTTTGGAGAGAAAGGTCGACCACAGGTATGTGTGCCATTAATGATTGCCAAGATCAGACGAGGCAAGAAATGACCATAGACGGCCGTTTTACGAACCTCAACTTGTTGACTCTCACAGAAACGTCTGAGGCAGGGGATGGATCTCCTTGTTCTGGTGTCTATACAGGCCTCTGGCTCTGAGGTAAAACGTGTAGCTGTATCCACAGAAATAACTCTCACTGGTGTTAAATAAAAGCCTATAAAGGTAAGATGGTTGTAACTTGGAGCCTGTTGACATCTAGGCCGAACCCTCTGGCAGGATCTCGACTACTGACAGCCCGTCCAGCTCAGAGAAGTCAGTGGCGGGAAGCAGAGTGTTTCTCTGCCAGTGCTTAAGTAGATGTCCTGTGTGTGTGTGTGTGTGTGTGTGTGTGTGTGTGTGTGTGTGTGTGTGTGTGTGTGTGAATCATCAGAGACTCCTGCTAATGAGCCAAAGGCCAAAGCTACAAAAGGAAAATCCACCTAAAGTTGAAGAGCAGCACTGCGTAGATTCAGCATGATGACATATTACAGCACACCATTGACTTTTAACTGGATGGCATCTTAAATAGTTTGGAAGTCCCAAACTTTGTTTCAAATAGTAAAAGTCCAATTTAAATGCTTTGGTAGCCTTAGAATAAGAATAATCCTACCTAGGAGCCCCATGAGGTTTAGAGACATGGTAGAGACTGGAAGGCTAGAGTCATATTATATCTTTGAAATCTAAGGATGGATATATGTTAATCAGAGTAACGGCACAGGCATTTTAGGTCAGAGACTGCATACCATGCATTTGTTGGGTTTCTCCCCAGAATGTACCCTCATGTGGATCAGGAGTTTGTACCGAGCATTGAAAGGCTTCTGTCTCCGTGGACATCCTGCCCAGAAGCAGGTGAAGTCCTCTCCTTTGCGCTGTTCGACATGCAGCTTCTCAATATGCTTGACCAGCTCCTCTTTGTGGCCATAGGTGGCGCTACAGTCCAGCCAACGGCAGCAGTGCACCCCGTTGAAATCATCGAGCTCACCCTCTTCCTCCTCCAGCATGGGGCATAGAGCCAGGGGAAGAATGCCAGGATTGTCCGCAGGTGGCAGAGACTTCTGATCTGTATGGTTCCGAGCACGTCCCAGGTGACCACCATGTGATCGATGTACATGGTGGGAATAATAGGGGGGCGGAGCTACCCGGGGGGGGCCGAGGGGCTCGATGGTGGCTGTCATTCCAAGCTGAGGCTGTTCAGGCATTGGCAGGCTGTTTTGTGGGATGGCGTTAGCTGCCACTGCGGTGTTGATTATTGGGAACTCTTGTTCAGGCAAAAACTGATGCTCCACCACCAGATTGCTCCCTCCTGATTGGTTGTCATGGGAACCCGATTCTTCCAACCTCCGCATGCAGGAGGCCACTGTTTCTGGGTGGCAGTAACTGCTTAAGGCCTCGGCAAGCGCGGAGCCAACTTTGGGACTTGGGCTAATGAAGCTGGGATTAGGGATACATCTTCCCTTGACGCCCAGAAGATGCCCACATACCTCAGACTGCAGGGGAGAGGGAGTTGGCTGGGTGGCTGGAGAACTCTGAGAACCCACAATGTAAGCCACCAGTGAGGTGGGTGAGGTTCGAATAATGGAGTTCAGGTCAATGGCGATGCCGTCAGACAGGGGCGAAACCGACAGGGCCCTTTTTTTTGCGCGTCCGGAGTGGCGGGGGCTGTGGGCGTCCTCCTGAAACAGATAAGCGGGAAGAGAAGTTGGGTTGGAGGCACTGGTGGCCCCAGACATCGCAGTGCATAGTGGGATGTTAAGAGGCTCCACTCCGTCGGCCGTCTGGCTGGAGCTGTTCGACTGCCCGAGCGGCGGAAGCACCCGATAGCCATAAGGCCAGTCCAGCTTGCTGCTCCGTATCGACTGGCTCTCAGCAAGGCTGAGGGTGGTGGAAGCCAAGGACTCCCTGGACAGCACAGACCTGCACCAGTGCACAAGCATTGACTTCTCAGCTGCAAAGTTGACTGATCCAGTCCGTATCATGACCAGAACATTCACGGATTATCAAGAGGAAAAAAAAAAAGGAAAGTAAGATTTTTACAATTGTTTGTTTGGTTCATCATCCAAATGTTTGGTCTACTTTACCTGGCATCTGTGAAAGGCACAAAAAGGCCAAGAGAGTGTGGAGGAGCCACGGAGACTTGGATGGTGGCTGGGCACACAGGCCGAAGGCTCTGCACAACCATAGCACTGCTCGTCACCTGCAGGTTTGATACCCCACTCTGTCTCAGCAGCTTTCCATTTGACACTAGTAACTGAGAACCTGGGAAACAGCAGACGGAAAGCCATTTTACATTCATACATATTTTAATTGTTGCTATAAAGGAGATATTTTAAAATAAACATTTTTTATTTTAGTTTGTGGTCTCAGAGAATAAAGACTAGAAATGCAGACTATGAGAGACCAAGGAGTCCAAATATCAAACTTCAAGCTGATTTATATAAAAAAAAAAAAACATTAAGCACTATTAAGTCCTGATTAGTTCATTCAATAAAATGTGTCATCATATGACGTTACTATAATACAACATTATGATAAAGAGCTGGTGATGTAATTCTGTCAGCCCATTAATTAATTTCTATTCTCCCTTCAAACGTCTTGCTCCCATTGCTAGATTTATTCTCATTTCTCATTCTTTACATTTAGAATCATATTAATTTAATGTTGGACTGGAGTAGGCTACTATACTGGAAACTGGCAAATATATCTCACAACTTGGACATGGTGATTTAATGAAATACCGTCCAACTCTTCTCAAATCGCCTGTGACACTAAATATTTACTGAGGACATTCACGCTTCCAGATAAAGTGATACAGATCACTGTGAAAGGCCTATGGTTATAAAAGCACAATAAATATCACCTTTCTTCCATTTCATTTTATAATAGTTGTTTCTGGCAGGTTTATTAAATCTTTGTTGGCCATAAACAAGCACACATCCTTTTTTGACTGATAAAAAAAAACACAAGAATGCCCATGAAAATCCCAAACCTGTGGAGCCCGGAGAGACCGTTCTGCTCTGTTAATTACTAATGACATTTCTTTCTTTCTTTGGCCATGGCCCATTTAGAAGCAATCTTTCTGCTTGGGTAATTATCAAAATATGAAAGAACGGTTTTGGAGGGAGAAAGCATAGTGGTGTTTGCTGGACAATACTGAAGTATAAAATCCAGTTTGGAAATCAACAGTGTTATTACTCTGGGAAGTCAAGGCTAAATTATGCTGTGAAAGAAGTCCTGATGAATGTATTAGACTTAGAATTAGACTGTGTCTGTGATCTCTCATTTCGATGGAACACATTTCACATGGAGGTTTGCTATTACTTCATTAATGCTGAAGCATTTTAACAGCTCGTTTTTCAAAGAGCGAATAATTTCAACACTGGTTTATTATTAAAGTGAGTCAGTATGCTGGATGATGGTCAAAACATGAATGTTTATGTTGTTTTATGTAACATACTGAGAGGTAACATTACGGTGTTTACAAAAGATGGCAACGTTGGACTGTACCCTATCTCTCAAGGACCATCATGTCCCATGTTCCAGATCACTGGGCTGAGAAATATGGAAAGACTGGGACAGGCACGAAGGCATGGAGATTGCCTATTTGATTTGAAACGACACACCGTTGATACATTTCCTATTTATGAATTATGAACTCCATCTACTCTTTCAAGATCCGACATGGTGACATATTTTATCATGGAGCCTAGATAAATGAAATGGGAAAACTCCAGTGTGTGAAAAAGTCAGCCTTTGATCTTAATGATGTCATTATTAGTTTTAGCATTTTTCTCAATCCAGATCAGTTTATAATCTAGATAGGACTTGCATTCCATCACTGCATCAAGAGCATAAACCCATTCTCAGTGTTACAGTGTGATTTCCATATCAGTAGATCTGGTTCATTACAGTGTGATTTCAACATCAGTAGATCTGGTTTATTACTGTGTGATTTCAACATCAGTAGATCTGGTTTATTACCTTTAATACCACTCTGCGGGTCATCGGGCCTCACCACACCTGGATTGCTGGGTGGGCCCAGAAGGGACGGTTGCCCCGACGATCGTGAGAGGCTGAGGTTGCCGTGGTGCTTCCCGTTGGTAAGCACTTGCCTGCGTAGGCTCAGAGCGGGCAGGGCACTGGCGTTCCCCGCTGCAGAGCCGGGCATGGGGCCTGGGGCGCCATTTTGTGGGGGTGAGTGGGGGCATCCGGCACGCACCCGGATATGGGGCGCCTGCGGCCCAGTGGTGGCACCCAGAGACTCGGGCACGCCGGAGGGAGAGACCAGAAGGTTGCAGGCTTTCCCATTCATTTCCCTTAGCACTGCTTCAGGCAAAGACAGTGGTGGGCCAGAGGCAGCATTCTGATGAGCAGAACGGAACGCGGATTCAGCGTGAATTAGAGAGCACACATAATGCTGATGGGCTTTAAAATGATAATTAGAGCAAATGCAGAGAATGACTGTTGAAAATGAATATATTTAAATGATTTAATTTAGATTTGCAATGTCTCTCTCCATTAATCTTTTGTGATAATATAATTTTCGAGTCCATTAATGCTGTATGACAGGTTATGATCTTGGAGACGAGCGAAATTTAGCTAATGAGAGTTTCGCACCGTATCTAATACCACGATCATAGTGACCTTACTTGTATGGCTGACATGCTGATAGATTTTGTGGTCAAGATAAGAGAGTGAGGGAAAGTCTTCTCGTGGATGAGACCAACATGAAAATATGTTTCGAATTCCTCGTATATAGACTTTGATTTCTTTAGTTCGCTTTGAATCTATTCTTCATTCGTCACAAGAAATTCGTTCACATAACCTCTCAACATAGCCTATTGTATAAAAAACGATTTTTTAAAATAGTCTTTTCAGGCATTCATGAAAAAGTTTTTTGATTGCTTATGTGGAACGTCACCGCATTATTTTGGTTTAGGCGAGCTGTTACGTTCAAAGACAGCGCTACGACGTACATAAGAATCAAAGAATAAAAGTACTTAAGAATAAAAAAGCAGTATCCACAATAAAGTAATTAAAACTTATGTTTAAAATGTGAGTTAGGAAGGGGAAAGTGAGTTTAACCTACCTACCTGGGAAGTCCTCGGTGTTCTCAGACCTCGAGGTGAAACATTCAGCGCGCACCTTGTTCGGAATGGAATGCCGAAGATGACAGCACGTTAAACGACATCGTGAATTATATTTCACTGGGTATTTGTGATTTTAACTGTTATTTCATATCTGGAAAAGACAGAATAAAAGAAGGGTGAAAGTAGAAAAAGAAAGTTATTCCGTCACCGGTGTTTCCAACTTCAATGAAACTTGGCAATTAAAGATTAAGCTCTTGTCTGTCTGTACCTTTGTGTCAGTACGTGAGCGTAGCGGTCAGCGTTGCCAGGGGCGGGTATAGGTTTTTGGTTACCCTTTTACCCCTCAGAGATTTTCCACAACTTTGATTCAACCATCCCCCTCGTAATGGCATAATGTTGTCTATAGAACTTTTTCTTAGTTAATTATAAGGATTGGGACATTCGTGTCTGTATTTGACATATACTTAGTCGTTTAAAGGCCATAGTAGGTGCTGATTGATTTCACTTCATCTATGATGCATGCAGTGACCTATGCATGCGGTGATAGTGTGGGATGTAATTATCAGTGATGCATTTTCCCATGCCGTCCCGTTTTCTTGGAATGTCCTAGTGTTAATAGACAGTGTAATTTGCACATAACTTACACATTCACAGATAACGTACTTAATGCACGTTTGATGATTTGATTTGATGATGCATTGATTTATACTAATGTAACCTAACATATCAAAATCCAGATTTATTTATTTTTTCGCATAGTTTATCTCCACGAAATGCGTTGAATGCTCAGGGTGTGCCGAGATCTGTTTGGGCACAACTGATATGCCAAATATAACTGATACCTGCGTAATGGTCCTCTCGTCCGCCCCTGAGCCACAGTTGCGCACGGCATTGTGAGCTGCCTTTCTGCGCGCACTTTGAGTGTTTGCTCAGAGAGTTCTGCTTCTTGTTGGCATGGCAACTTCATTGTTTGTTCTAGGGCGACTCGGGAGCGCTTGCCCAGGAATCAAAAAAGAAAACTCCCCAGAATCAGCCATCATAATGGCAGCTCGGCATGAAAGTGTAACTCGGACAAAGGACGTTCAACATGTATGACAGGCAAAAAAGGACCTACTTGTGTACAGTGAGATGATTTCGTGGCTGGACTGCAATTCTCTAATGGTGATGATAACACCCTGCAGTATTAAACCCCGTAGGATTGATTACTGTGTTTGAAATAAAGAGTGGCCTCTAGTGGAAACTCCTGGAAAGAGCACTCTGCAAAAACGGAGTGGTGTGTGCAGGGCCGGAGTGGGACACTTTTTCAGCCCGGGAGTTTTATGACCAAATCCGGCCCAAAATTATTGTCCCCTCCCAATCGGCCCAAACTAGAGATTGACATGAGCCGGCCCATCGGGAATCCTCCCGAATCTCCCGATTAGCCACTCCGGCTTTGGGTGTGTGTCTAGCATGCCTTCGCCGACCTGCCACCTCTAATCTAGCGCATTGCGAACTCGCCTGGAATCGTTCTTTGTTGTGTCAGATTTCTACTCAAGGAATCGGTACAGTTGGGCATTTTTTCCTGTCCCTACATATTTATTTCCAAAACATCTGACCAGTGATAACGAGGAACTTCATCACGGCAGTCCTTTACTCCCGTCGGTAGTATACGCAGAAATACTCCGATGGCTCGTAGGGGTGTCACTAAAACCTCAACCAGCAGAGGGCAGTGTAAGTACAGAAACAGGCTGTAGTATTGGATGGCTACCCTGTGACCACTCTACTACCATTTCATCACCTGCTGGAGCCCACACAAGGCTCAGCAGGGGATTATGGCAATATGATTGTGTTAGAGAGAGATAGAAGGGTGAGAGACAGCGATAGAGATGTGTTATTACGTCTGTTGTATCATTTCTAAATGTAGCCAATCATAGTGTTAATCTATATCTGTGTCATTTCTCCCTTTGTATTAGTCGTGTAGGCTACAAAGAAATGCTTGCTATTATTGCTCAAGTCTGAGAGTACTCCGCGTCAAATGTAAATGGACAGTTTTCGCTACGCTCCGTTAGTGACAGTGCAAGCTGATCGGTGAAGTGTTTCATTAATTTCTTCATTCAGTGTCTTTCAACACACCGAGCTGTAACCACCACTTTAGATGTGGTTTTTGATAGGACTGAGTGTCAAGATTTGTAAGAAAGAAACAAAACACATCGTGAAGTTACCTAGAAATAAGACCCGGGCGCCATTTTACGCGACCCTTTGAATGACTGCGGTTGCCGTCGGCAAAACCTTGTGCCCTTTTGCTGCCACAGGTCTCTCCCTCTCATTACCCGAGTTTCTGCAATGCCTGTCCTTGTGTCCTCGGCTGAATTTCTCCAAGCGTCCCCCACCTCCACCCACCCCCAAAGCCTTGAAGAAACAGTAGTGGGGTTTCAAAGTGATTAGCGGCAAGAGCCATCCCCTCTGCTTTTAAAGGTTCAGAGAGCTTATTTTCTCTCTTGCGCGGCTAATGTCACCTGCTGTGTGAATGTCAAGGTAATGAGCAGCGCGAGCAACGCTCCATGCGCCCCGTGTCCCAGCCGCCTCATCAAGGCGGAGGCCGTAGCCGGAGTTTCACTTCTCCACCTTGTTCTCTTTTCCTCAGTCATTCGGAGTCATTCGGCGGGGCTCGAAGGAATGCTACGATCCACTAATAGCAAGCTAACCTTGTGGATAATGAGCGTAAAACGAATTTTGCTGTTCTACTATACGATTATACTTAATTCTGAGACATGGTAACAGTTGGGGTGAAAAATTCCTTTAATGTATTTATATATTTTCTCAAAATATACCAGCTATTGGATACATGGACAGCATACTGCGGGAAGACCACGGATATTAAAGTTCCCCAGTGGCTTCTCCTTTGCACTGTAGCCTATTGTTTTACTCTGGTCGTTGTGAGTAGATGATACCAATTAAAGTACAGCTGACTACTCTGTCGAGAGAGCCGTTGGGCAGAGACAGTGTTTTGTATTTGGGAAATGCTCTAGGGTATGCCCTGTAGCACAATTAACCCGACTGATTCTGGTTATAAAGGACATTGCAGGGACCACAGCCCTTGTGATTTTCATCTCTTGCTGACTTTACTGGCACATCTACAGGATCTACAGTAATGCAGGGAAATGATGTGGTAATCCGCTGAAATCAGCTTACAGTCACAGACAGCAGCAGATTCATTTGAGATAAAACGGATCGTGTCCGTTTTCATGAAAAATGAAAATCAAAAGATAGACATCAAAAAGATAAGGTTCTGAAGGTTCTGTCATGTACCCTAGTGGTAGAGCATGTGGTTTGTGTCACTTTGATGGGCTAGATCCCTCGTGGTAAATATGTGTATATAGATTTATATGTGTGTGTGTGTGTGTGTGTGTGTGTGTGTGTTGAAACATTTCAATGCTGTTTACATCTCAACACTGGCAGTTCACATAAAGGTGCAAAGTGCAGCTTTCATAAAACACAATAAAACACTGAAAAAATGTAAACATCAGAATCTGTTTGTGTATGTGCTGTGTGCGTGTTAGTGACAGAAAGACTTTTTCTTGAACATTCTGTAATGTCAACCTTCACCCACCAAGTCTCTTTCAGGTTCTGTGAGCCATGTTTTTCTAATTAAAAGTGTCGCAAACAATGTTGTTAACAACTGACCCGTTTCTTGTAGAGCCACTTTGGGTCAGGGGAGTTGAACAGCCCTCAGTATGTGATTCCACTTTGTTCCTATGGTCACCGAGTATCATGCACAACGACCAGCAACAAGGAGCATTTGCTGCAGAATATGCTGAGGAGAAATAAGACAAAATGTCAACCGCAAGGTGCTTTAATAGTCATGTCCGTGACTTTGACAGTTGCGCCGGCATAGACCAGTGGTAGCCTAAGGGCACATGATATGGTGGAGGGGAGAGAAGTTGCGTGGTACTTTAGAACAGGCTGGGAGTTAGCAGGTTCCTGAGCTGGTATTTGGGTGCAGCTACCCATTGTTCACCATACGATGTCAGGTATTTCAGCTGAAGGTGTGTCGTTAGCCCCCTGCTGGCCGCCTCCTGGTCTGGACCTTCTCCCATTCGTCTTCATTAAGAGAGACATTGACTGGGTCTCGGAGAGCAGATGGTCATTAATGTGCCCACCCTGTCCGGAGGGACGCTACCTGGAGGTCACGCGCCATGGTGTTGTGTCCTGGAATGTAGGGGGACCCCAAAAGCATGCACCACATGGAACCGATGCCAAGATAAACTGGTGTCTTTTCTAGCCTCTCCAATTGGCCAGATGGCTTCATTTCATTGTTGATGATAGTGGCTTCAGATTTGGTTGAAATCTGGGTTAGCGACTGATCACTGAGCCACTGTCAACATGAAGACATCTAGAAGGTTGCGGTGCTTTTAACGGTGCTTTACATGGACAGCCACCGTCTAGGTTGTGATGGGAAGATTGGACCAAGCACAGTCGAGGGTTGAAAACAAGGTGTATAAACACAAATAAGCCAAGCTGTCGTTTAATCTGAACCACACAAGGACAGGAATTTTCAAATGAATGGTACAGACAACATGCTAGGGTGTAAGAAGACTTCAGAATTGGCAAGCTATATGAAATAAAGGGTTATATGAAACAAAGCTAGTAAAAAGCAATTTTACCTCTGAATATTATGCCTCACACAATACATACTGGGGACAAAACGTGATAAAGGATTTAAATATGGAATTAACTAATTTATGTTTACAAACACAGATAACAGGCGAAACATTGTGGGGCCAGGACAACTTAGCAGTACATGTTGGCTGATAAAGGGGCCAAACACTGACAAGAGTTTTCATTGTGAAAGGAAGCTAACATTGATCAGGGCTTGAGTTTCAGGTAGACTGCTCTCAAGAAGTGCACAAGAAGGATTTGCTTCATCAAGAGGAACAGTGTAGAAAACAACATGACACAATATACCAAATTGCACACTGTGGTTGCGCACCAGAGCTCACCGACATGGTTTGACTGGCACTTAACAGGTAGATGCCAAAACTGCAGCCCCAAGATTTACTGCAGAATACTGTATAAGAACTCAAACTGTGTAAGTCTGTAATGACAAAAACTCCACGTTGTGAGTCTCACAGAGCAGGAATTTAGACAGCTCTGCTGTACAGAAACCTCTTACATGCAAGGTCATCAAACTAGAGCAACTGCATCCAAAGTATGGAGTTCTGAACCATGAGAATGTTTATTATGGTCTGATGCACCGTATTTGAGCTGTTCTCGTATGATAGGTGTTTCCATTGGAGAAAGCTCAAGGATGTCTTTGACCTACAATCCACTGTTAACTCTTAGTGTTCCCAAATATATATAAATATTATTTGGTAGTTTAGTTAGATGTTTTATTTCTTTTGTTCGTCCCCTATACACGGCAATGAGATTCTGCCTTAGCAGACTCTGCCCCTGGCATGTGCTCCAGTCTTTGGCTCTGACCCTTTTGTCTTCCTTAGTGTCCAGTTTCTGTCTTGTTTGGTCACCATCTGGTTCATATGCGTGAGATTGTCTGCCCATGCGTTAGACCATTCTACCTGTACTGAGTTCAAATCTGGACTCCAAAGTCCTAATAATGCAAGTCCATCATTACATCCAACTCCCACTGTCTTCCATATGCTGCTTACAGTTATGCTGCCTACAGTTTCTCTTTATACCACAATTATTCATTTTATTTTCTTTGTGCTGCACAGCCCCGTCGACAGGGGGGGACAACCGGGTCTGTTGTCCCGGGCCCTAGGGCCAGGGGGGCTCATCAAAGAGCCCAGCAATTTATTTTTTATTTAAAGTCTATAATTTTTAAATCTTGAAATCTTTCATTAATATAAAATCATGTACCCATAATAAGCTCAATGGCTCAAATATATATGTTTTTTACCTATCTGCATATTTTCCATTAAGTGCATACACCCCCGCCTCCCACTGGAAAATGGTTTGATCCAGCACCGACTGTAGCCGGCCGGTATCGGCCCAACAGCGGGAAATACAGTGGTGGATAGTTAAAGTAAATACAGAAATCTGGAGCGCAGAAAAGAAAGGAAAAACATTTACCTGACGAATTTTAAAGTTGCATTGTGTTCCAGGTTTGAAAAGTGCTGGAATTTAGGGTAAAGTACTTGAAAATGCTTGAAATTGTAACTACTTCGTTTCACAACAAATAGCTGTCTGACTGAACAGTTCTCGTGAAGACGTTAAGATTGGGCGTTTTGAAAATAAACAACCATTAAATAATGTGATAAAAAGCGAATTATTTCGAATCATTTTGAGTATATGTATAAATATTTAACTTAATTAAGTTTAACGTGCTGGAAAATATTGAAATGGACCTTTAAAGTGACGTACACGCACGGACGTAGTTTTGGGGGGGGACGGGGGGGACATGTCCCCCCCACTTTTTCAAAAGCCGGTTTTGGTCCCCCCCAGTTTTTACAGTTAAAACCAAATATTTAAGTAGCGACGAAGTCATGTCCCCCCCACTTTTTAACGGTTAAAAAAACAATATCCAAATAGCGACAAATCTAGCACTAGGATCATGCAGCTCCGAGCCCCCCCCCGCTCAACAATTTTTGTTCACAGCGCTCAACAATTTTCATTCAACCCCCCCCCCCCCCCCCCCCCCGCTCAACAGTTCGCCACCCCAGGTTGTGTCCCCCCCACTTATGAAATCAAAACTACGTCCATGCGTACACGTGCTTTAATTCCACCTTATGAACCCTACAAACATGACTTTGTTCATTGCGCTGAAGCGCGGTGCGCGCGAAGTTACAAAATTCGAGAGGTGTACGACCTCGCGAAACGACAGAGCGCGAGGCCTTCACGCACGGGCGGAGCCACTGCGATTACGTCATTTTCGCGCGAACCCTCGCGCGGGGGGGGGGGGGTGGGGGGGGGGGGGGGGGGGGGGTACATGAATCTTTCTTGTCCCGGGCCCCAGCAAGACTGTCAACGGGCCTGGTGCTGCACATAACATAGAGGGTTAAGATGTTATTCAGTTATAGCTGTCTTCTAGAATATTGGTGTTATATAACTGATAAAATGTCCATAACTGACATATGAGTTCTACATAAACTTCGGGCTGCCATTTTCCTGACTTAAAACTCACCTCCTAAAATTTTACCTTTTTTTTTTTTTTGGTTCAGTGTTAGGAACAGATTTTATGTGACTTCTCTCTGTCTTTCTTCACTTTATCCCTCCTCAGATGGATTTGATCCTGTTCTTATCTACTGACATCTGCACTCTGTTTCACTCCCCCCTCCCTGCCTCTCTCTCTCTCTCTTTCTCTCTCTCTCTCTCTCTCTCTCTCTCTCTCTTTCTGCTAGGGTCGTGAGCGTAGCAGGTGTGTAGGGGCAGCTAAAAGGACAGGAAGTGAATTAAGTCGTGATGAGTGGCCCTGCGGCTGCTCCAGTTCACGTGAGTACATTGTTCACCCCGAGTCAAGGCGATGTTGGAAGAGTAATGACTCAATGAGGGTTTTTTTTCTTTTTTTTTCTTTTCTTTTTTTACAACTTGCTTGTCGGTTCTGGACTATCTAGGAAGACTAATCATGTTTTCACCCCTCTGACCTGACCTGACCCTTCCCAGGGGTCAGTTCAATGTGTGGTGTATAATTCTCGTCCTACCCGCAGTGATATATTCAGCATGGATCTTTCTCTTTACCTGCAGGGAGATAGCCACTAGCAGTCGACGATGAAATGAGGGAGATCATGACTCATTTGTAGTATTATAGTGCTTAAATAATATTTCAGAATGATTGTGGAGTGCTTTCAAAAGCTTAATGAGATCATAGTTGCTAATCACAATGTCTCTTAAAATACATACAGTCTCCCTGCCGTTGTCTTCCTGCTTTCTTTCATTTGTGCCGTAAATTGGTGCCGTCCGAGGTGTCCTCGCCGCCCGCACTCTGTCTTCATCGTCTACTTTCGCTGGCAGCGGATGGATGTGTGGCATGTCTGCTTTCTCCGCATTATCTGCTGTGAGTGACACTCAAATCCAAGAGAGTCTTAACGGTGCCTCGTGGGCTCAGAGGAAGGCTAGCTGGGCTCGTTAAGGTTTCGAGAAGCGCCTGTCTCAGCTGGTCTCACTCTTACCAATGCTGGGGAGCCCACAGAGGCTAACGCAGGGGGGCGGTTTCAATGTTTCCCCTTTAACCATCTCTTTCTGCACTGTTGCTCCTGTGGCGAAGGTTCTCATGAAGGCTGGACAAGGCAGATCCGGGTCAGCGTCCGAGTCCATCCGACTGCATGGTGTCATGTGAGAGACATATCTGGCACCAGGCAAGATGGTGGTGTCACCCTGGAGCTGGCGAGCTACCATCTGCCTCAAGTTTGGAGGAAAGATCGCAACTTCTGCTAGGGGGCACGTCTGGTTTACTGCACTTCATGAAAAATCACAGTAGAATGTGGGAAAGGTGGTTGGAGACCATGGTATTATGGGGACAGGTTCTGACAAAGCTCTTTTGTGGTTTTGTTTACCTGAAACCAGTGAAAGAACTACTGGGTGTCTTCACGGGCCGCAGTCTTCAGATTGTGCCAATCATGATGTCAAAGTGAGGAGCTTCTTCTGCTCTGAGAATCTGGAAATATTTGTTTAATATTAATCAGTTCTTCACTGTCAGCACTACATTTTATGATTCCAGCATAAAATTAAACCACTTTTTAAACCATTCTAACATTTTAAACAATGGCTTTAACAAAAGTCCAAAAGGCTAAAAATTGGTCTCATGGTAAATTCTTTTGACTTTGGTTGCATTGTGTTCTTATTTGTTTTTTCCCCCAAGTGATCCCAATTATATCCTAATTATGCAACTTCAATTATATTGAGGGTGGGGCTCCATTCTGCTCAGTCTCTGCACAGATGTAGGTCTTCATGGGTTTGAAGTAATTAGCATACTGAAAATATGCTAACCATGAAGAGAGCTTTGGGAACTATACGTGAGCTCTTTCATCCATCTAACTTGATTTGCACAGCAAAATATGGTTAATTTCCATTGTATCCCTTGTGTATATATATATATATATATATATATATATATATATATACACAAGAGATGTACACAAGGGGTGGGGGGGGGGGGGGGTGGCGAACGTAAGTTGTTGGTTCTCCGCCAGTTGAGTATGATGAGGCTCAACTGATGAGGCTCAGGGATTCCGTGTCATACAGCGCCGTGCTCAGGGTCCTAGTGCCTGTAGAATTAATGGCCCGATTAACGTAATTTAAAAACCAGGACATTTCCACAGTTTTAAAAAATATCCCGGGACGCCCGGGACAGGACGTGAAATACGGACATGTCCCGGGAAATACGGACATGTCCCGGGAAATACGGACGTTTGGTCACCCTACACACTTGTGCAGTATGTCCACTCATTTAGCACTGTGTCTAAGATGTACAATTGTTGCTGTTGCTGTTGTTTTCATCATTTGTTTAATCCACCCCATGCAGCAGTGCTCCGCCTCTTTTCTCCGCCCCCAGCTCAGAAACACGCACCTATTCTAATAAGTTCTTTGCGGGTCTGTGTCCCGGAGCCAAAACCAGAATGTTCGCGGTGAAAAAAAAAAAAATGCAATCAAATTTTTCTGTCTCGGTAAGCAGAGCGCAGCTAGCTTGGGGTCGTCTGCCGCGCCGTACTCCTGGTTCCGCAGGCGTTTCCCGCTAGCCCTCGGGCTTACCTGTGTAATTAACTCCCCCCCCCCACCCTCTTTGAGTGGCGTGTTTCTCCTTCTCCGTGCAAATTCTCGGTATCCCCTATGGACCACCTGTATGCCTTAATGACTTCTCTCCAGCGATGCTTCCGTCCGCTCCTGCAGGAGAGCGAGCCCCGCGCCCTCTCCTCAGGTCCGATTAACGAGCTGGAGTTTTGATTAGGAGATGCCGTTTGTGATTCATGGCTTATGGGTTTTCATTCAGGGGCTTTAAAGGAGCGACCAAGGGAATGAAGTGTAATTCTTTTCCCATTATTTCCACTCAGGGATTACTGTAGTGTGTAATTGTATGTGTGCGTGTGCTACATTAGGGAAGTGTGATTGATGATTGAGCGCACCCATACCAGACCACAACAAGAGGTTTTAACCATGAACCCAGATTGTTGTTTCCATCTCGAATGACCTAGTCACAGAGATATTGAGCGGGAAGGCCTCAAAATCTCTCCCACCAGAGGGGTGGGAGTAAATTTAAAGTGCCATTTATAGGAGCATTTGAAGCAAGCAGCATGTTGTCGGAGCTGATATGAATACAGCAGGAATGGTAATTAACCCAGGGGGAAGTCCTCTGCTGAATCAACATTCCCAGTTCACACTGCAGCCTCTGCAGCTATTGGCTTGTTCTTATGAGGTCCACAAATAAAGCATCGATGAAGCTTCAGTACACAGTAATACAAAGGCAGGTATTACCAGAGCCTTCCCTTAAAACTTACTCCATGTTGCCAAGCATCTCTCAGACCCTCTGACTGTAATCAGTAGAACAGGGAGAAGCACATCTGTGCATTGACCTTAAGTGTCAGAACCCAGGTTGTTAGTTTAATGAAGCGCTGTTTAGCAAGTGTCCTACGGGAGGTGCAGTTTAATTACTATAATATTGCATTAGAGAGCTGCTCTCGCCTCTTCTTGCTCTGGGAAGCGTGAGGATCCGCTTTTGAAGTGAAGATTACAGCATCTCATCAATTTTAATAATGGACCAGTTTCATCATGGAGGTTAATTTTAGAAATGAGTTATTTCGTTTCGCGCCAAGGGCTTGTCGCATTCTGACATGACAAAAATTTATGATGATTTTGGTTATTTATAGAGATGTGAGTGGCTGGCAGAGTTCACATAAAAAATAAAGCACCCCGTTACAGAATATCTTCTGCCTCACGCACACCCTCACTCAGGGAACAGGAGGAACACTGAAGTAAGCCCAACTGTCGGGTGGGGAGGCATTGGGTGGAGAAGTCAACAACTCATAAAAATGCTACAGATGCATGAGGCTTCTTTGAATCTCTGAAACCTCGACACACAAATATGCCTTCGTGACACCTGCATACACAGGGGTGACTGCTTAGGCACTGGTTAGTCTATGAGCTTCCTAGAGAGGAACCTTGTGGGATTTGTGGTGGGGCCCCATCAGAGGCAAAAGAAGGATGTCATGTGACCTCCCACCAGCTACATGCACGCCTTCATGGACGGCAGCATTGCTTTGCCGTGGGGAAGACACTCTCGACACTTTGGTGGAATAGACAAATTAAAAAATTGTTCCCGACGAAAAGAAAACTTGGAAAGTTCTTCAGCTTAGAGCCTCAGGGGTGCGGTGCATGGTCTTTGGCATTTGTTGTCAGGTTATTGGGCTCTGGAGGCTTGGGGTTCAATTGCCCAACCCCCTACCCCAACCCCACCCTCCGAGTTCCCCCACCCTCCAAGGCCACCCAGTCTTGCAACGTCTTTGAGGAAGCCAGACCTGTGTGCTGGCACTCGTTTCCTGTGCGGTGTCAGAGGTGAGGTACAGGCAGGCGTTTGATTAGTACTCGTTGCTGACAGAACCCCACCAGGGAGGCGATAGTCAGTCGGGAGGAACGTGAAGGGCCCCGGGCAGACGGAGCCTGAGGTCCTGGGGCGGGCGGAGAGATGACTGATGGGGAAGCCTGGTTGTGTGATTTCCTTCTCTGTCTGGTACCGGATGTCTGGTCGATACCAAATGCAAAGGGCATGCCTTCCCCACCCCCACTTTCTCCACCCATGGTGGAGGTCTGAGGGCGTTGGTGGTAGGTATCTCTCCACAGTGGTGGCTGCTGGGAATTTGTGTGCTAGTTTTTTTTTTTTTACATTCTGTCCTATATGCAAAGCACAAAACACATACAGATCAAGGCCCTTGTGAACCAAACCCAGAAATCTGGAGTCACGATAGAAAAGGTTATCAAATCAGGCCAAACACGCCGAGTCATTAATGTCCTCCACAGGCTGCACAGATCACTGCCACGTAGCTGTCTTCTCACAGGGCACTGAATCACCACACCCTCTACTTCTCCACAGTGTGCACGCCTGCCCACGCAGAGAGAAGGTGAAAGAGATGGAGCTCACAATGGTCAGAGCTGTTGATAAGCAATGCGCCAAGGGTAGTAATGGATCCGTTTAGCTTTTAATCAATGTCTCTCGGTGCCTCATTGAGCGACGTGCTTACAGTGTTCCCAAGCTCGCCATTGTTTCCTGCACCCTTTTAACCTAATTGGACATTAGCTTCCTGTCGTTATTCCGCCCTTTCCAGGTTATTTATGGAGCGCCTGTGCTCTTCCTTAAGTTTTCATTACACCCAACATCCGGCAGCTAATTAAATGGAGCGGATCCAACGGGAATGCTGATGCCTGGCGGAGAAGCATCACAGAATAAATCTCTATTATGATCAGCCCATCTAACGCATTATTTATGTTGTTTGCGTGATGTAGGAAGCGGCGTGGCGGGCGGAGTGGAAGAGAGTCTTCCCAGTCCGAACCCGCGTGGGTGAAGGCTCAGCGGCCGGCGCCGTCTCCTCCCCTATCGCTCTGGACCTAAACGCCGTCGCACCAATTTCGTGAGAATCTTCTACCTTGCCCCAAAACGCCGCTTCACCTCTTTGTTGTTGGTTAGCGGTAACACCACAGATGTCTCCCAGAACGGGCGACAAAATCAACACGGATGAGTCATCCGTTCTCCAGCTCTGGTGAGAACATAGCCTTCACTCCGCCCTGTGTAGCGCCTCTGTTTCAGATGTGTTTGTTCAACATTTTTATTCCTTTTTGTTCCCTGGTAGGTACAGGAAAGAGGGGGGTAAATGGGAGAACTTCTCGGTGTTTGTCGCATGGCCCCTGGTGTTTTTTTTGCTCAGGCGTACTGCGCGGGCAGCTTTGGCAGGGTGGCATGGCAGCTGTGGGCGGTTTTGCTGTTCCCTGGAGACGTGCTACAATAGCGCTCCTTGCTCCGAGGAGCTACAGGGCACCGAAGGTGATTTTCCTATGGCTGCCGGGACTTAAAAGAGTCCGTAATCGTGCGTTTATGCGTAAAAGAGCCTGGACAAAGCATCCCGCCCCCTCCCTCTCCCCTCCGTGGCTTCATGGGTGTTTAAGTGAGCACTTTAAATGGAAATGCACTTGACATTTTAGTAGCAGATGCAATCATGCTGCATTACGACGCGGCCGAGTTCGCTCGTGAACGGCAGCCGTCGCTCTCTGTGCCCGTCGCCCTCCACGCCCGTCGCTCTCTGTGCCCGCCGCCCTCTGCTCCCGTCTCTCTCTGCGCCCTCCTTTCCCCTCCTCTCCAACGCTCCCTCTCTCCCCTGCTCTAGCTCCAGTCATCCTGCTTTCTACTACTTCCTGCGATTCAACCCTCCACCTCCCATCATTCTAAATGAAGCATATTGTATTATCTGCATCTCGTAGTGGGAGGGCTGGGTGGGTGGGGTGGTGGGGTGAGACAGCACCCATTCCTCTGTGATGCGAACGAGGTGTCTGCCTGCTGAGTCGGTACGCGCTGAATTGAATCAGCCTGGATTAACTTTGAGAGTATTGCTTTTACACGAGAAAATAACTTCAACTCAGCACGGCCTACTTGCTATCTCAGAGAAAGGTGGAAGGTGCAGATACATTTTGAAAATTCATCAACAAGTGCTGGACAGTCTATGAGGTTCCCCTATATTAAACACACAGAAAGAATTCAATTGAGTGTGAAGTGTGTTCACGAGTCAGTGAAGGGTGTTATGAACACAAGGGAGAGTGTTCTCTTAAGCAGCACCAGTGTGCCGTATGTGGTTCACATTAGTCATTAATCTGTGCTATGTGAAGCTTGCAGAAGACTCTTTCTTTGTGATGTAGCTGAATCAGAACCACTTCATTTCATCAAGTGCGTTACATATATGAGGAATTTGCCTTGGTTTTTTGCTACTAGAAATATGACACTTAACTGTGGAAGAATAAAATAAGGAATGTGGTGGCAGAGTAGATATTAGAGAAGTGGTGCTATCAAAATGTGGATAATTAAGGATATTAGACGATGATATGAATATTTTTATATGTTTGCAGTTTTGCAGCGCTGAGATGAAGGATCGTGTAGAGGAGCTATGGAAACGGCTTTGGCTACAGTGCTTGTGGTTTGGGAAGTCCAGTTTAGAGTGCTAAGTGTTACCTACAGTTGGAGACCACTAAAGCCTCGGGGGTGAGAAGCTTCAGAGACACAGCCTCGGGGGAAGAAGCTGTTTACACATCTGCTCGTGCTGGTTTTGATAGTCCTGAATGCTGATGGTAATTCTACCAGAAGGAGGTGGATAGAGCAGGAGATGTCCAGGTCGAGAGGGTGATCTGTTCTGAGGGCTCCTTGACTCTGCTGTTGTAAATGTTCTGAAGAGTTGGAAGAAGAGTTGGTCCTCTCCGCCGTCCTGGGGATGCATCACGTTTTGGTTCATTCATGTCAGGTGGAGCCTCCAGGTAGTTATTGATGAAATAAGGACGGACTTGATGATGGCTTTATCGAACTGCTCTCTACAATAGCCTTATTTTCTAACTCTGTCTCCTTCTTTCTCTCTTTTTCTTTCTTTCTGTCTCTCTCTCTGTCTCTCTCTCTCTCTCTCTCTCTCTCTCTCACACACACTCACACACACACAACACACACACACACACACACACACACACACACACACACACACACACACACACACAACACACACACACACACACACACACACACACACACACACACAGAGATGCACCATGCTGTCTCCCACTCTCTGTGTCTTGCTTTTTTTCTGCCTGGATGCCTCTGCCTTCCTACAACCCTCCATGGGGGGAGAGCCGCCCTATTACCAAAATTACAACCTGCTCACATTTCATTAAACTAATATGTGTGCTCGGCCAGACGGCTGCTTGTGTATGAACCCTAACCCAGCTGGAACCCTCTCCTGTGCCATCTTAACCTGTGCTACCTTTATTCCAGCAGCCATCAGTGCCACATTACGGTCAGAAGGAAACGCTGTTCTGGAGCTATGGCCTCTGGCACTCAGATCTGGAATGGGCCGGCCGGACCAGGCACCCTCTGTTCTCCATGCTGAAGCTCTGTGTCTGAACCAGGCCTTTCTGTAGTGAGATTTGTTGGAGGGGTTAACGAAGGCACTGCCAGGGGAGAAAGGCGGTGAGCTGCCTCAAGCGTCACCTGAATTTGAATTTTAGCGCCGTCGGGGAGATACTTGTGACTCTCGTTGGGGGCTTGTAACTCTTGTTCTGTTTTGTATTATGAGAATTTCTTTTACTCCGGTTCCCTGTTGTTCATAAGGTCATAGCTTTTGAAGTGTGATTCAGCGTCGACACAGGAAAAGCCTATTCTAGCGGGCTCCTAGATCTTTTATGCACTTCTACAAATGATTAGTCAGTAACAGTACTTGACAAAGAGCTTCAAAATGATCATTTCTGACACCTCACTCTTCCTCAGGTTTCTAAGTGTCTAGCCAACTAAAGAGGCCTGGCATAACCTTACATGATGCTTTTTACTGTATAGTGCTATGAATAAGACCCCGAGTTTCATGATGGATTGCAGGAAGCTGATCTCCAATGAGAACATCAGTCATGTGCTTCAGAAGTCTACTCCACCATCAGGTTCTCAAATTCATAGACCTTTTTATGGGCCAGCTCATATGATAAGCATAACTATAGCCAGAGGCAGGTCATAGCTGTTCTTAACCATACTTTTATATCAAATTCGACATTCTCTCATGATCAAATTTACCAATTCTTCATCAGATCCTGTTGCATCTTTCCACCGCTCTCCTGTTGCGTACGGCCATGGGGTCTGCGAACCCTGGGGTCACCGAGAGTTCAGTCTCAGAGCCGTGGCATACGAACCGGGTGAAAACGTGCGCTTGAAACAAAAGCGCTGTGAGCTCCCAGGGGTTAGGATCGAGAGTTAGTGTTATGGTCTTTGAAGTGTTCTCAGGGGTCTCTGCGGTGCATGAGGGAGCTCAGTGCAGAAAGCAGTCGGAGAGCGCACGAGAAAGAGATGGAATACTTCCTGGGCCCCACCCCCAACCCCTCCCACCCCTTTATTTTGAAGACACTTTTTTGATGTGAATGGGCGGGCGCCCCTCGATGGCCCCATGGTGTATTGCATTATGTGCTTCTGTGGATTTGCACTAAACTCCCTGGTTGAGCCCTTCATTTCTTACCACAGCAGACTGAAGTTGAAAATTAAATGTTAAAAGAGAAAATAAACGTTTGGCTCCGACCCTGTAAACGAAACAACTGCAACAAAATAATCATCTACCTAAAATACAGCATGGCAGAAAGTACGAAACTCTTGGTTTTCATTCTCCTAATCCTTCCTGTAGGCTAGAGAGCGTGTTTTTTTCCCTTCTTCGCTGTCAGTCTGAACTCTTTTCTGGGAAATTAATTCCATTATTAAACATGTTTCACCTCAGAAGTTTCAATTACTGCCTCCAATGTGAGGAGACGAGAGAGCATTGGCGTCTGTCTAGCCTATCACATGAATATTGTATAAGGGGCGCGGCGGTATTAACAACTGATAAATACAGTGTCAACCCTGATGTATTCATACAGAGGCTTTCGGAGCAGATGGCCGCAGAGGCCCGTGGGTTCATTGATGTCAGGTTTTTATGCGACATATGTAAGATATGGGCTAGGAGACAGTAGGCTTGTTGTTGAGGACCTTCTTCAGTAACCTTCTATACTGTTAAAGGAATTGCAAGTCACCTGGATATATTTTGATTCAAATTCTTTGATGGAACTGTTTATTGGCTGATGTTGAAGTGTGCCACCGAGTGCTTTTAAAACGCTCTCGTTGGTCTTGGTCCTGAAAGTGTTTCCAGGAATAATTGGAGACACAGAGTATCTTTGAGTCCAAACATGTCTTAGTGACCAATCTTCCCAAGACCCAATATTGTAGGATATGCTGAGTTGTCATGGTAACAGTCAGACAAAGGGACCAGGAAGAAAAGCTCTCTGCGCTCGTGGGAGACAGTACTATATCTAATGGAACTAATGTATGAACCTGGGTAAGATGGGAGGGTGTGAGTGTGTGTGTGTGTGTGGGGGGGGGGGGGGGGGTATTGCTGTGTGTTTGGGTGAATGGGAGAGCTTTTGGAGTGAAAAAATCACTCACTATAGTAACCGTAGCCCCGCGCAGAGCCACATTTGAGTTATAGGCATCCGTCCGTCGAGAACTGTGTAGGCACGCTTCCCCTCCCCGACAGCCAACGCTGTTTCTCAATCAGAGTCAAAAAAGCGGACGTGGCGTGTCGCGATGGCCGCACAGGTGCTAGACAAGAGATGGCGGTTGGATACCAGTAGAAATCAACACACTGCGTTATGTTTTAATTACGGGGGATTATGATCCGGAAAAGGGCCGCTCGTGAGTCGGACGGGCAAGCTGCTTCCTTGCTCGAGTGATCGCTGAAGGCTTCTTGGCTTCGTTCCAGCTCCCCTTGTGATGAGACTTTGTTTTAAAATAGGCCAGCATTTTTTTACACACAAAGCTAAACAACAATCAAGTGTTTGTTCAAAACATAATAGCAAAAATAATAAGTCAACCGCAGTCTGTTGAGAACACAAGCCGGATTTACGTTTCACTGTTTATTTTTGTTCGATGCTGCTAGGTGATCTTGAGCGCATGGAGTGGCGGTGAATATTTGGTTGATTTAAACTGTTTTCCGACTTCCTTACCAGGCATTCTGAATTCTAGTAATCCTGTAGGCCAAAACTTCGCTGGAACATGTCCAGCTGGGATCAGCATGGACTTCCCAGTGAGGGTGCTCATAGCAACACAGGTAACAGACACCACTACCAAAAGGTTTTGTGGATCAGGCATTTTTTTTCTGTTTCAGTTCGCTAAACCGCTGTACGCTTGCAAATTGTGAGCTTGTATTTGTACATGTGTGCAGTGTGAGGACTGCTCCCCTGAATTTTAACACAAAGTGTTGCCTTTTCATGCGTCATTTTCCTGCTTGCAGAATCCGTGTTGGCCTCTTGTTGAAAACGGGGCTCATTTCAAAAGAGTGCGTCTAGAAACAACTGCAAACATTTTCAATAAGTGAAAAGAAAACAGATCTGTATATAAAGATCAGAGGTGGCTTTTATTTGGAGCTGTACTTTACCTCCTATGACCGAAAGAACATGGCACCCACAAATAAACTCCGAAGTCATTGTTTCTGATCCGACCCTCTGCTGTGCTGCTCATTTGCTTGGTAAGCACTATTTGTTTCGTTTCACTTTCTTCGGTCTTCAAATATAATGCCCCATTTACTGTTTATTATGTAGAAAGATGCAGGAGGTTGCATCTTTCAGTCCTTCCAGTCAATACCACAAATTTTACGGTTCAAGGTTACCTACTTCAGGCGAATGGCGGACCACATTCTGAATCACTGGAGTTTTTCTCCACAGAGGCTAAAACCACACGTTTGTTATTTTTTTCATTTTCCATCTCTTTAATATTTTGCAGACTTTAGCACTATTTTTGGTTCATATAAAAAACACCCCCCCACACACACACACACCATCACCAACCCCTCCCCTCCTGACACAGGTATGGGACTAAGAGGAAAAAGGTCAAAGCAATTTATATTTGACATGTGCAGTGTGATCGCCTTGTCATCGCCTTGGGCCCTGCTACCTCCGTGTGCACGGACACACACGCGTGCACACACACACACATGCATCGCTGCCACGCAGGGAGAGCCAAGCAAGCATGTGTGGCCGCTGCTTTAACGAGTGTTCTCTGAAATCCGCTCCACAAAGGGACGGGTGCGTGAATGCCCCAGCTAGACGCTCCGGCTAGACGCTCCGGCTAGACGTTCCAGCAGGACCCTCCTCACATCTCGGATGGATGGATTTGCCGGGAAAGTGAACTCTGGTAGTCATCAATTCCACCCCCCCCAAAACACACACACACACACACACACACACACACACACACACTGAAATGGTTTACACTGTGATGGTTGACATCACTGTGTCCTCATGAGGGAAGACACAAATGAAAACATATAATGATGAGGAGACAGGGAGAGTGAGTGAGAGTGAGAGAGTGAGAGAGTGAGAGAGAGAAACAAAGAGAGAGGAGCTAATGAGGAGAGGTGTTCGAGGTGCATGAGTGACGATAATGGATGAAATAGTCAGGTTAGAAGGTTATTTATGAGACACACACACACACACACACACACACACACATGCACGGCAGTGTTGTCGCAAACCTGCAGAGGGAGGCGATAGGCTAGCAGGCTCCACTGCCTCTGTGAATACCCATCATGGCAATTTCACAATGATTTACGATGGAGTCCTATGAAGTAGGGACATATAACCTTGATACTGCCTTATCGGGAAGGAGATGTCTGGACATCTTTTGTATCATATGCCTCCGTACCCTGAAGGGCTGTGTGTGTGTGTGTGTGTGTGTGTGTGTAGACATTGCAAGCAAGGGCATGCTCTGAGCATCCAGGCTGACTGGTACTGATGAGATTCTCTCCATCGCTAGCTACCGACGTGCTGCAGGAATACACAGGGCAATAGTGTTCATTTTCCCCTGCAAGTCATTTAAAATTGACACCTGCAGTACACAGCCATTAGAACGAAGGGTATACCCAAACGATTTCCTGTTTACATTCACCGCCATAAACCTGAAGATGAAACTGAGGGTTGGAAATGAACTTACAAAGTATTTATTAGTGTTCAGTGTTTGTTTTCCAGAATTAGATGCATTGTTATAAGACTGTATGTAAAAGCAGGTACTGATGCGAGGGCTATATATTTTAATGCGTTGAATATGAGCTTATCATCTCATCCTTGCTGGTAACGTGTGCTGGCTGGAGCCGTGGTCCAGACGCTGGGTGGCGTGCAGGTTCGGGTCCTACGTGCTGCGAGGCACACCGTGCCCAGATGTTCCATGCCACATCTGTGCCACCCTCTTCACTGCCAGCACGCCAGTGTGCCATGAATCACCTGCTACCCGACGTCCCGGAGAGGCACGTCGGGCACTTCCGTGCCACTCTCTTCCCATCGCAGCTCCAGCAGGCTGGCTGGCATGGAGATGCCCACCTGCCTGGTACGTACACTGGCATCATGTCAACAGACACACTGCCACACCACGTGAGACTTTCCTGACACTTCTCTGTTCTGTGTTTCTCTCTTTATTCTTCTCTCATGCTTGCACTCACACAGATCACAGATGTGCGGACAGTTAAGTCATAAAAACAGGTTATGAAGGGTTCCAGCTGTTCCCCGCCAACAAACTAATTGAAGCTAATTTATAGAATTCACGTTGGTAAAGAGGTGCACTACAGGTGGGGTTTAATGTTGTAGGATGAAACTTAATTACTGCGCTAAACAACAGGCAACACACTCATCATCTCCCAGTCCCTTTATTTCAAGCATTATGCTTTAGCAACCAGCCAATAACTTCACAGGCTTTAATAAGCCTTAGTGAAAATTATTTTTTATCTTTCAAAACAATTGTCAGGCACATTTCTGAGGCCTGCTTATCTTATGAGCAAAGTAAAGAACAAATAACTACTTCATGGGGAAGTGCTTTTCATGAGAGCTTCAAATGTTATAGTTAGCCTGAGTCTGTCTATCTGTCTATCTTTGTGTGTGTGTGTGTGTGTGTGTGTGTGTCACACACACAAAGATAGACAGAGAGAAAGAAAAAATATATTTAGATCTCTTTTTACTTGTTGCATATTTTTTGTATTACGGATTTGATTTGATTTTGAATGGATGAAATTACCATTTTACCCATCCATCTACATCTAAATCACCCATTATGATGAAGTGAAAGCATTTTTAGAGTGGTTTGAAAATCAATTAAAAATCAAAAAATGAATTCTCTTAGTGCATATAAACCCAGACAGGGGTGGAGGTTCATCTTCTAACATGACAATGCCCTGAAGCACACAGCCAAAACAATACTGCTTCGGGTGAGGCTCTGAATGTTCTTGAGTAGTCCAGCCAGAGAGCAGACCTCAACTTCATGGAACGTCTGTGGAGAGACCTGAAGTTCACAGATGCTGGCCAACCGGTCTGAAGGAGCTGGATATCTGTCATGAGGAATATGATAAGCTGTCCATGTCCAGGCGTGCAGAGCTTGTAGGAATGTGTGCAAGAAGGCTTACGGCTGTAATTGGTGCCAAACAGGCTATAAAGTACTGAATAAATGGTCTGAATGCTTTTGTGAATGAAATACTTTAGTTTTTGATTTTGAATTAATGTTTGAAACTCTAGAAACATTTTCACTCTATCATAATGGGTGATTTGGTGTAAATTGATGGATAAAAATACCAATTACATCATATCAAAATATAATCAAATCCATAATACAATTAAAGTATGCAACAAGTACAGAGGTCTGATATATTTTGGACAGAGGTCCTTCAGCAGCTGTGCAAAGTGCTCTGGAATCTCTATTTCTAGGAAAAAATGGTTTACATTAGAAACCCTAACCCTAACCAATGTAGATGTTTAAATCAGAACATTTATTCCATGGAGTTCTACAGTTCAGACATTTTAGATCAGGTCTTTTTTCTTGGACTTTCCTAACTTCATTGCTGCCATAGCAACAACTGGCAATGGCAAGCAGATATGTTATTAATGCAGCGTCTGTAAGTATTAAAATGCTTTGCCACTGGAAACTACATATCCTTAATTATGAAGGCCTGAAGGTGTTCAGCAAAATGACCGGTGAGATTTCTCCAATATGAAGCTGACTTCATCTCTTGCAGGTAATTCCCTGGACCTCTTCCTCAGGAATACATGAGGAGGAATGAGTGACAACAGCTGACCCTTTCATGCTAGTTATTTTAGTGTCAATACATTTACATATAGCACATCTAGAGTGGTTGTAGCTTACAGTTCTGCAATTATATCTCATATAATAGATGATCATTTATTACCATAAATGAAATTATAATTTATCTCCGTCTTGATGAGCATGCGTTTGATGTTTTTTTCTCTCATCTGTAGATTGGAGAATGGGGGGGGGGGTGTGTGGTAGAGGATGGGGGTTGGGGTGGAAGATGGGAGTTGAGGTGGAGGATGAGGGTATGAGGGGTTGGGGTGGAGGATAAGGGTATGAGGGGTTGGGGTGGAGGATGAGGGTATGAGGGGTTGGGGTGGAGGATAAGGGTATGAGGGGTTGGGGTGGAGGATGAGGGTATGAGGGGTTGGGGTGGAGGATGAGGAGTTGAGGTGGAGGATGAGGGTATGAGGGGTTGGGGTGGAGGATGAGGGTATGAGGGGTTGGGGTGGAGGATGAGAAGATGTGGTGGATGATGGGAGTTGGGGTGGGGGGATGGTGGAAGATTGGGGTAGAGGGTGGAGGATGAGGGATTGGGGTGGAGGATGAGGGGATGAGGTATCTGCATCATTCTGGAGGATTTGGAATCATTTAAATATGTTTCATTTGGAGGATGATACGTCAGTACCAAAGGAATTCAACAAACAGGAGATTGTTTGTACGTCAGTTCCACTCTCTGAACAGGTAAACCACAAGCAAAGGCTTCAACTATGTGATGATAACCCCCAATCATGAAAACATTCACACATTTCCAGTTTACTGGAGGAAGCCATTCATTCATTCAGGCTGCAAGGGCATTTATGTCTTGGTAGCTGTCAGAAAAGGGAGGAATTTCTGAAAGTCTTAGAATGTGAAGAGTTGTATTAAGAGGGATTGAGAGAGACTTATTATAGTTGGTGGTATTTAAACAAGAATTTCAAATAAATATCTAAACGTGCATGCCAAGATGTGCTATATTCTGTTTATATTCCTGATCTGGGAGAAGTGAACAGTTGGAGTTCTTCTAATATGCAAGTAACCAAGTATCAAAAAAGTACTGTATATCAGTACTAAGGGTACCGGCATATTGTTAAAAACATTCCTCAACATATTCATCAAATAGGTTTGCAAGTGACAGTCCCATTTTAGTACCCATACCAGCTCCTCGTATCTCTGAGTACTTGGAGTCAAAGGTGAAGCAGTTCAGAGTTAACACATGTTCTGACAGTCTGAAGAGGATATCTGCGGGATGGGTAAAATCCCACAAATGTTCTAAAGCTCTCAAACCTTCTTCATTAGGGATGACTGTGTATCCATTTTTAATGTCCAGTGAAAAAAGTATGGGGTTGGCAGATAGTGTTCACTCTTTCAGATATTCAGAAGGATTTTAGAAGGTCTGAAGAGCCTTTAACAGTTTAATTGGTCAAAAAATTGGGATATAATTTCTGTTGGCCAGGAATAAGCAGATACAACAGAACATCCAGGATTCTTCTTCTGTCTATAAAGCCTGGTATCAGAAAGTCTAACTCTACCCTCTAACCTGACAACGTCACCTCTTTGGTTTAAATTACTTAGTTAAGATTGTTCTTCCATTGGCAGATTTTGCTAACCCTAAGATTAATTTTAGGTTTGTTCGAAGTTCTATTATTAATTTCTCTTTCACAGGTACTAATAAAAAAATCTTTAAATTCATTAGTAGTGGTGTAATGACAAGACTGGAGATGGTGCCATCCAGTTAAATAAGAAAAACGTCAAATTTGCAGTAAGAATGTAGAAATCCAAAGACGATTCCAGGTAAGTAACTGCAGTACACTGTAGTGTCCTGTAGAATACAGTCATACTGTCATACTGTAGCATACTGTAGTACACCATGTGCTGCAACTGTGCATTGTTCAAATTTACACATGGTGAGCTTTAGCACTCAATCATATATATAAATATGATGCAAATATATATAAATATTAGACTAAATGTATTCCATCTGAGAGATCTCTCAGTGCCCCAACCCAGGTCTGCCTTGGAGCATCTTTCTGTCCACCACTTCCATCACCGTGACCTTCCAAACACGCTCGGCCTGATTTCACTTGAAATGAATTCACTCGCTGATGCCGCATCCATATTGGTCCAGCCGAGAAAAAGGAACCGTCTTGCCGCTGGCCACGTGCCCCGTCCGCTAAGTGCACCTAGCCCGAGCAGAACAGGCCAGCGTGCATCAACGGAGCAAACGAGAAGTGCACCTTTAGGACGGAGGATAAAAAAATATATATTCCTCGCCTAAGCCGTGCTCAGAGAACGCGTGCTGTTTACTTCACAGGATTAGCAGGAGTGGGGGAGCGGAAGGCCATCAGAGTGAAGGGTACTGGAAATGGCTAGATGAGCAATTTGGCTCTGGGGAGAGCAGGGCTGGAAAGCTCGACAGGTGAGGAAGCCTCTCCACGGTGCTCAGAAAATCACAGGCCCGCCGTGAGAGGCCTGGCTTCCTGGTTCTGCTGTAATTGCACCCGACGAGTGAGAGGGGCGGCCCCCGTGGCCTCCACGGAGCCCCTGTGCCGCTCTTCTCCTTTAGGAACCGTTTCTCCGTAAAGGAGAGCTGTGTTAGAGGAGGGGGGCCTCCATCCCAAAGGCGAACAGACCAACGCTGAGGTCACAGCAGCGGGCCGCACATCCACGTGTGCACAGTGCACGTGCGAGAAAGTCACACACGTGCGTTTGTCAGTAAACTTTACAGAAGTCTTTTTTTTCCCCTTATGTAATAACTGCGCATTACTGAGGTTCGCGCATGGCAAACTTCAACACTCACTCATAAGCTTGAAGTATTCCACTGTGCCTGGAAGGATTATTGAATACAAAACTCACTAAAGCACACTCAAAATACTTAGCCTCACTGATAGAGAATAATAAAAACTATTTATATAGATTATAGATTATATAGATTTCTTTTTAATACTATTTCTAAACTTACAAAAAAACCAAGCAGGCGTAGAACCTCAGAGTCCAGTGAACCTCACTAGTAATGTATTTATTAATTTCTATGATAATAAAATAGAGAATATTAGACAAAATATAAAACCTTTTATTGGTAGTCGAACTGGAATGTTATCTGGCTGCAATGTTGGATGCAGGCTGAAGGACGAGGCAGGCACTCAGGATGCAACAACGTCATCAGTTTAATTGTGGGAGTTTGCGCAGACAGCACACACAACACGAAAACACACTACGTGCGACTCAAACAAAGACGAGCACAGGACACTGCGCAAACACACATTAAATAGACAAACCACATAAGCCCAGAGTGAGCATAAGATGAGCCACAGGTGAGACCAATGAACACTCTTAAACACAACCACACCCACGGAAATACATAGACGGGCATGAACACACGCCCCAAGGGGAGGGGTCCGGGCCTGTAGCGTGACACTGGTTTGGTCGATATTGATTTAAATTTTATATCAGGAAAAACGCTTGATGCTTTTTATCCACTCCCACAATCAGAATTAGAGAAAATAATTTCATCATTAAATTGTACTACTTGCACACTAGATTCGGTTCCCTCAAAATTATTAACAGAGGTATTACCAGTTGTGACTGAACCTCTTCTAACAATAGTTAACTCATCCATTACAATAGGTCACATGCCCAAATCCTGTAAATTAGCAGTTATTAAACATCTGATCAAGAAAACAAATCTTGATCTGACTGTACTATCTAATTATAGACCCATTTCGAACACATCATTTATATCCAAAATAATAGAATAAGCTGTATCCCAGCAATTATGCTTATATCTGCATAGGAATAACATATTTGAAAAGTTCCAATCTGGAATTAGGCCCCACCATAGTACTGAAACAGCCCTAGTCAAAGTAAGAAATGATCTCCTCCTTGCCTTAGATCAAGGCTATGTATCTCTGTTAGTGCTTCTTGCAGCTTTTGATACAATAGATCACAGGATCTTGCTAGAATGGTTAGAACGCTGGGTTGGAATCTCAGGCAAGGATTCAAGGAGGTTTATTTGTCAATTACACTGTATGTCCATGACATATCGAGATACTGTTTCTCTCTCACCTTACACATAACACATAACAGTTAATTTAAAATAATAAAAAGTAAAGTAAGTAATAGGCATAAGATAATGATAATAATAATGGTAATAATAGTGCTCATCCCTTTCATGGTTTTACTCTTACTTAACTAATCGCTATCAGTTTGTAGAGCTCAATAATATTCCATCCAAACGTACAAAAGTGAAATATGGGGTGCTGCAAGGCTCCATTGTAGGACCACTATTATTAACATTATATATGCTACCACTGGGCATAGTTATAAACAAACATGGTGTCAACTTTCACTGCTATGCAGATGACACTCAACTTTATATATCAGCCAAACCTGATGACAAACACTGTTTAGGAAAAAATGAAGCCTGCGTAAGAGATGTTAAATGCTGGATGTCTCTAAACTTCCTCCAACTTAATGAGGACAAAACAGAAGTTCTCCTTCTGGGCCCAAAGGCAGCAAGACAGAAAATACCAGATCGAATGCTTAATCTTGCAGACTACCCCATTACACCTGGCACAGTAGCCAATAATCTCGGTGTAATACTTGACTCTGACCTATCATTTGATAAATACATAGATAATACCATTAGGATAGCTTTTTTCTACATCTCTGCAACATTGCCAAGTTAAGAAAGGCATTATCACAGCATGATGCAGAAAAATTGGTGCACGCCTTTGTTAGCTCCAGAAAAGACTACTGTAACTCATTACTGTCAGGATGCTCAAATAGGAATCTAAATAAACTTCAAATAGTTCAAAATGCCGCGGCCAGAGTTCTGACTAGAACTAGAAAATTTCAGCATATTAGACCAGTCCTATCAGCCCTGCATTGGCTTCCAGTTAAATTCCGTATTGATTTAAAAATTATTTTATTTATAAAGCGCTACACGGGATTGCTCCTGATTACCTTCAGGAACTTATTTCCTATTATGAACCCTCACGTCCACTAAGATCACAGGGTGCTGGCCTCTTAGTTCCAACAATTAATAAGATCACAGCAAGGGGAAGAGCTTTTTTATAAGGCCCCCCAGCTTTGAAAGAACCTTCCAGAATGCATCCTGGACTCTGACACAGTCTCAATCTTTAAGTCTAGGTTGAAAACCTACTTATTTAGTTTAGCGTTTGATAACTAATATGCCCCCTTAGATAAAGGTACAGATACAAGGGTTCATAGGCGAAGGGGTGCTGGTGCTGTCACTCAAGTTTGTTGACATGGATGCCAATGTCTCAGAATGCCCCCAAGTCTATGTAACCTTCTGGTTCTGCCTTTTCAGCTAGGCTGTAATAATTTAACTTAATGCCGGAGTTGCTGCCACACTCCAGAAATGTTTATAATTTCATCTGTCCTGTATATGTCCTCATACAGAGCTAATTTCCACATGTCCACATGGCTGCCCGCCTACTCGAGGAACACTGAGATAGGAGAGGAGAGGAGAGACAAGCCTTTCCAGAGATCCATCCTGGGCCAGTCACCTCCTGCCTAACCAGATATGATGGAGGATCAACCCACTGCCCTGACTAACCAGTGTGGATGAAGGATAAACCCACTACCCTGACTAACCAGTGTGGATGAAGGATAAACCCACTACCCTGACTAACCAGTGTGGATGAAGGATAAACCCACTACCCTGACTAACCAGTGTGGATGAAGGATAAACCCACTACCCTGGGCCCTCTCCCCGCCCTGAATTCTCCTCTGCTATGACTAACGTTACCAACCATCAAGATGTTTGGGACTGAACAGGAATTACATAAAGAACTCATGTTTATAAATACACACCAAGATGGACTTTATTTATCCCTGACATCTTTTCCTTTTTTTCTTTCTTTTTAAATTGTGGTGTCCGCCAGAGGAGGATGGGTTTCCCCCCTGAGTCTTGGTTCCTCTCAAGGTTTCTTCCTCATGCCCTTAGGGAGTTTTTCCTTGCCACTGTCGCCCTTGGCTTGCTCACTGGGGCTTCGACTCGGACACTAGTAAAGCTGCTTTGTGACAACAACTGTTGTAAAAAGTGCTATATAAATAGAATTTGATTTGATTTGATAGCCTGGAACAGACATTTGATGGCAACAAGCATCTTCTCTGTTCTGGAGCTTATGTTTTGGGTAGCTTGCTGGCCACGCCCAGGGAGCAGGAGGGTCCCTCCCCCTCCCTTCCTCTGCCCTGTTGTTTGCAGCCTATTGAGCAGCAACATATTTCACTTTTGCCCTCCATGGGGCCTTGCGTCTAGAGAGGCAGACATGCACATGCTATACACATGGACCAGCTTAGACTAACAAGAACATGTCACTTGTGTAGCTAAGACCAAAGAGTTTTTGAGCTGGATGAGTAAAAGAAATTGGTGCAATATTATACATGCCGTCTGTTACATTTCTTCAAGCAAATAAATAAATAAATAAATAAAATGCAATTGTCAAACAATATTGGGTTTTTCCTTTCTTGGGATTTAATTTCACCCTGGCAGTGTAGGACAGGTTTGTAGAGGACATGATAGCAAATATGATTCCCATAACTTTGACGTTTTGGGCTTCACTGCACTTTAGTGACGTAGGAACAAGACTCCAGAACGGAATACGGAGTACCATCACGCTGGTCATACTCCGCCTGACTGCACGTCCTCGGCTGCCTCCGACAACATCGCTGTCATGTCCACGTAATGAAAAACCAAATTGGGCCTAACACATATGCGAATGCAAAGTCCTACGGAAACGAGTTCCGTTCTTTACGAATGGAGCTGTAGTGCTCAAGCTGGAGTCTGCACTTTGGTCCGAACTAACGTGGAACAGACCTCTTAAGACGCTCGCAAACAGGTGATGCATTATCAGAACACGCCGCAGGTCAGAGGGCTCCATCACGGCATGCCATCTGGCGCATGCACTCGTGAAGGGTCATATACGTTCTGGTGGAACCGTTTCCACCAAACGTTTTTTCTGTGATGCACTCTTTTAACGGCGAGAAGGCTGTCTATGCAAACCTGACTTCGGGCGGACACGCGACCGATTTGCCATGCACTGTAAATGAAAGGAACGGGTTAAAATCCCAGGCCCGTATCAGGTGCTATCCAAAAAGTGACAGTACTGCAGTGAACCCATCAGCGGCAATGGCTGACCGTGATGGTAATATCAGACACGTTCCACTTACTGTCTGCCATTACGGATTCTGCGCAATTAGGCTCCCATCCAAACTCGATGACCTCCACGGGGGACTCACTCACCCAGCTCGTGCTGAGGCCGGACAGTTACTACAGTGCGGCACAGCTGGATAAATGTCTGCCAGAGGTCTCAAGCCCGGACCAGGGGCCGCTAGTCGTAAATCAGAAGGACCCATTAAGAGCAGAGAAGGCACTTCCCACCCTGCTAATACAAGTCCTGGCACTATTTCAATCTCCTTTTGCAGACACTTATGGCAATTTTCAAAAAAACTCTTCCTAATAGCGATGACCGGCGGTTAGAGAGTGGGAGTATCATTTGTCACCATTTTACTGTGGGCTCAAGACACTCTGACCCACAGATCATGACACCAATTAAAATAGACACTTTATTTTTGCTTTATTATGAGCAAGGCTTACTCAGCGTTGGCATTGCCTTTTTTATCACCTTCATGAATAAAGCATGCGGGTCACAATACCCACAAAGCTGCTGTGTGATGGCTTTGTTTACTTAAAACAAACAAACAGAAACAGGTTATGGTGATTTAATTACAATATGTCCTTTAATAATTACAGGAAAGGAGAAACAGTTTTCCCATTAAAGCTTCATAGGAGTCTTATTGCTAAATCTCTGTGTGATTGCGATTTAATAGGGGAATTGAAAAACAATTGGGAAGGTAGAAATAGATATTACTGAGCATCTGGTGACTGCAGACATTCGCCTCGGAATTGATAGATTCGCAGCAGGGTGGCGGTAATATTTCACATTTCTACTGATATGGGCATGACAGCTGGAAATCCAATATATGAGCTTGTTATGTGGCGCCCCAGTTATATAACGAATGATTAGCGATGTCGTGTACCTGTGTGCGGTTGGAAGAGCCCCTGCATTCTCGAGCGGAAACCCCCCCCCCCCCCCCCCCCCCCACTCCCTCCCCCTCCCCCGGCGAGTCTTTATTATTGTAGGTTTTGATCCAAGCGCAAAACCCAAAAATATGAATTGTGGAATTGTTGTGAATTGTTATTCATATAACCCTGTATGACCCTTTGAATGTCCTAGGTTAGAATGTGCCATGAAGCAATGTAGTATTATTAAATGTGCTCATCAAGTCTGTTCCTGAACTACCCATGAGGTACATGTGGAAAACAGAATGTCAAATATAGTTCCTAGACTGAACATGAGGTTTTCTGCAAATTGTCAAGCCATTTGCGATTTTGACATTTGTGTGAGAGTTCTTGGAGAAAAAAAACTCTTTATGAACTTGTACGTGACTAACATAGATCTGACCAACTTTTGCCCTATAGGTAGTGTTTATAAACACATCATATTCCTCTCATGTGACACTCTTCCTATATGATGGATGCAGTGTAATATAACACAGTTCAGGCTTAAACAGAATCCCAAGCGTTATCCATTTTTGATGCTCCATCTTCCTACACATCTCAAGCAGGTAACCAAGCTTAGCTCAGGTTTCCAGAGGAGCAGGTTTGTGGTAGGAGCTGGACAGACTGGGAGTTGTGGAGAACATGAATGGGAAACATTCGTCCCCTCATATTTTCAGCACAAGTCAGAAATTACAAGTGGCTTGTGAAACCTGACTTGCTTGGACTGCTGAGGTTTTGAATACCATAAAATGAGCAAACTTCCATGCTACCGGTAGCAGGTATATTTATGGTGTCGTATTTTTGCTTGCTTGAATGAGTCAAAGTGAGAATTAGAAGAATCATAGCTCTTTGCAGAATTGCATGATGTCAGGAGTTCTGGCTAGACATTTGACCTTAGAGCCTGGCTAGGTAGTGTATCTGCGATGAACATGTTTTAACGTGAGCAGCTGTGATAAGGCCTTGCTTTAATGAACTTGGGAATACTGTGGCCCAGACCAACATTAGCTTCTGCGTAGCTTGTAGAACACATCCATACACGCACACACAGTCATTTCTCTGGATCCTCCTGACTCTTGTAAACTCTTCACACACAATGGCCTACCTATTTGAACAGGGAAGCTAATCCATCCCCCAAATGCACATTAAGCAAAATCGGTGTCCCGTGGGATTACGTAATGCAACCACTATAACCTTTTAGTAAAGGAATCGCTGACGAATGAGCATTTGGAGGTTATCTTCTTTGTCGTGGCAACGTGCGTGCCAGTGCTTATCACCGCAGTATAAACTGGGATTGCGTGGCGCATTTTATTGACATTCTGTTGCATTACAGAAACAAGGCTTGAACTGCGATCCTTATTAATTTTCCTGTGACAATATTAATGGAGTGCAGTGGCCCGTTGTATTCCTTCTACACGCTCGTCACTGCGGGCCCTCCCTCCGGCGGACTCAGACACGCTTTCCCGCCGCTTGGGGTTCGGGGGGAGTCGCGTTTCATTAATACCAGTCAATTTCGGGTTGATTTATTCCGATACGAATCGAGCTAACGTGCAGCAGGCGTCCGAGAACAAAGCGCGTGAGCATGCCACCGCAGCTGCACGGGTCACGTCTTGGGAAGCTGAAGCGCCACATTTTTGTTTTTTCGGATGCGCTGTCATTAAGGGCGTGGCACACGTTTCCAAAACACCAACTGCGGAATGGCCTTACGCGACATCCTTTCCACACGTGTCACGTGCGCCTTAAGGAGACAGCCAGCAGAAGGCATACTCGCCTTCGCTTCTTCTAAAGTAAACACGGGGTCGAGGGGTTTGCATGCCTGATGACTTCAGGGAGTACGCTATGAGGAGAAACCACAGCTGGGCGGCACCGTTCCACTCGCTGGGCCCGTTTCATTATCTCCTCATGTTCCCCCTCACTCACCCCCCCCCCCCCCAAAAAAAAAAAAGAAAAGAGAAAAAATGACAACTGATTTACCTCCAGATCAATTTGTATGTAAATCAGAAGAGAGTTGGAGCAGCGATGGAGTGGATTAACAGTAGTCATTTTCAGGTCTGTGCACTGTCAGCTTGTCTCAGGCGGGTAGGTGGGGTTGGGTGTGCAGGGGGACATTCCCAGGTGGGAAGGTTAATGGAGCTGATTTAGATAATAGGGACCCCCTTTTAAAGGAACCTGAGGCCTGGATGTTCTCGACCCTCAGATGCGGTGCCGATCAAACCGAGTGGTGTCCACATCCGGCCAGAACCCTCAGTTCCATACGACTACGAGCTGGCTTCAACTCCAGCACGCTTCCGAAGGTCTTAATTCCTTTCCTTCCATATTCCGAATTCTTCTTCTTTTTTTTGCGTGCGTATTCGGAAAGCCAGAGGAGGCCTTCAGTATGCGGAGCATGGCTAGGTTTGGGAGAAAGCTGCCGTCTGGCGCCCTGGTTTTCACGGCTCCTCTGTGCAGTGAGGCAGCAGGCTTTTTGGTCCGCTGGCGCCGTGTTAAAGTAGAGCGGGCGGCCAGTGAGATGACCTTTTATCTGGGAATGATAAATGGCCTCTCTGACTCACAGATAGTCTTGCCAATTTCCTTCCCCTTTGATTCCTGACTGAGGCTAAAGGTCCTGCATGAGTGTGTTGTGGGGCGGGCTGGATGTGTCGCTTCTTGCTGGGAGGTGAGAAACTCGCTGTGGAGACACAGATGTTCTGACTCCACCCCCGACCCCGCCCCTCCATCTCTACAGGAGACACACCATTCCTTTCAAAGGCATCTCCAGACCTCTTTAGATGCTTCTGGTTTTAAATTGTAATTACCCTCTGGTTTTCAGATAGATGATGCTAGACAATATTTACATGTTCCAAAGAGCAAAAGTAACTAGCATTTAGTTTAGTTTGGTTAGCAAAGTCTAAGAAGCCAAAAAAACTACTTGAAAACTTTTTTTCCTAACATTGTTCTTCCTTGGTTGAATAATTTGATTTTGGTCATAGTTTGGGATGAAGCCCAAGGCTTGGACAACTTGCCAATAAGATAATCCTCACTTGTTGGAGTGCTGCCAGTTACTTGGGGCACCCACCGAGAGCCTGATGGGCTTTTTTAACTGAGTGGACTCGTCATCGACATCTGCAGAACAGGAAGTGATGGGGGCAAGGACGGACAGCTCCTCTAAAAAATAATGTGTCCATCTTTCCCTCTCTCTTTCTCTCTACCTCACTCCCTCCTGTTTCTCTCTCTCTCTCTCAATCCCTCTCTCTTTCTCTCTACCTCACTTCCTCCCGTTTCTCTCTCTCTCTCTCTCTCAATCCCTCTCTCTTTCTCTCTACCTCACTCCCTCCCGTTTCTCTCTCTCTCTCTCTCTCAGTCCCTCTCTCTTTCTCTCTACCTCACACCCTCCCATTTCTCTCTCTCTCTCTCTCTCTCTCTCTCTCTCTCTCTTTCTCTCTACCTCACACCCTCCCATTTCTCTCTCTCTCTCTCTCTCTCTCTCTCTCAATCCCTCTCTCTTTCTCTCTACCTCACTCCCTCCCGTTTCTCTCTCTCTCTCTCTCTCAGTCCCTCTCTCTTTCTCTCTACCTCACACCCTCCCATTTCTCTCTCTCTCTCTCTCTCTCTCTCTCTCTCTCTTTCTCTCTTCCTCACACCCTCCCATTTCTCTCTCTCTCTCTCTCAGTCCCTCTCTCTTTCTCTCTACCTCACACCCTCCCATTTCTCTCTCTCTCTCTCTCTCTCTCTTTCTCTCTACCTCACACCCCTCCCATTTCTCTCTCTCTCTCTCTCTCTCTCTCTCTCTCTCTCTCTCTCTCTCTCAATCCCTCTCTCTTTCTCACTACAGTGTGGAGGCTCTTTTGTTTGGTCCTTTTGCTTGCCTGACTGGACAGCGAGTCAAGTGAAGTTGACCTTCTTCTGGTGCTGGTGTGTTTCTCTGCATGAATAGCTGAGTTTTCATGTGCTTCTCAAGACCTGAGAATCGTCTTTGAGTACAGTCAGGAAGAATGAGCCAGGCACAATGCTGAGGTGTTTTTGCTTTTGAGAAACTAATAAATCTTCTCGTGAATGGTATTTCTTGCATGCTCAGTGCCGTGGAGTAAAATTTGGCCCCACATGAATGTTTCATTGTTTTCTTTATTTCTTTATTAAAGAACTTTGTGGTGAAATTCTGTCAGACAGGTAGGTCGTACAATATTTATTAAAAAATAACATTCAGTGTGTTTACAGTATATAAAAAAATCTATTGCTTACACATAGAATCCTGGATTGTTACCTTGCTATATTTTCGACTTGATAAAGGCTTTGGATAATTTTGTCTACCTGTGTGGAGTGAGGAGGCAGTTGATTGATAGCTGACTTTGAAGTGTGACAGCTGACGACAGTTGACAGTTTGTCAATAGTCATTTTATTCTCCTTTGTCAGCTTGGAAACTAATAGCACTGAGCACATTCTGATTATTAATGATTAATGTGGTATGTGTAAAGCCCCAAGTATAACGCACATTGTGGTACAGGTATAAGAGCAACATGAAAGGGTCATTTTCTGACATTTTTACAAAATAAATGTAAACATTAATAAACAAGCACCAAATAGATAAACAAAGAAGATAATTACTATATGTCAGTATGCATTGTGTTTATATTTGCCCATGTCACCAATTCATGTTTTGGTGAGGTTTATGTTAATCACATTTTAATAATTGTAACCAAGAACAGATTTCCTTCTTTGATACTTCTTTGATTCAAAAAACCTCCACACCCACCAAATACATTATAGCATATTTGGCACTGTTTCCCCACTTTGTAGCACACACACACACACGCACACACACACACGCACACACACACACACACGCACACACACACACACACACACACACACACACACACACACACACACACACACACACACACACACACACACACACACACACACACACAGAGCACAGTGCCTGCCACCAAATACGGGCCTTTTGACTGCTGTGCAAAATTGTGCCCATAAATCATGTCATGGGCAGTTTAATTTTATCTCCAAAGCTAACTAGGCTAAACAGCCAACAGCCAATCACGTGCTGCCAATCCCAGATACACAGGAATAAAAAAGCTCTTTGTGTTATTAGATGGAGATATCATCTATGTCTGAAATTACGACTGAACACAACAAAAGCTGCATTACTTTTATAAAATGGCTTGTGATTTAGAAGAGAAGGGGGGGGGGGGGGGGGGGGGGGAGGAATGTATACTGTCTGTCACTTTCAATGACAATGTTGTGTTTGGTCATGGCGAGGCACCATGGCAACACAATCCGTCACACATGCGCCAGGGCGAACAGCTCATGCAAAGCACTTTTGCTTAAGACGAATTACTCCTTTTAGTGCAAAAGTAGAAGGAAGAAAAACGTCATCTTGATTTTTGTTACCTTTTATTTTTTTACATGACGAATAGGTGCCGGGTTGTTTCCCACAATTAAGCCCTGTACTCCGTCATGTGCATGCGGAAAGTGCCAGCCGTAAAAGCCTGCTGAAAATTAGTGGCTGGACGTGCGTCTGAAGCTAATAAGTCCGGGTAGACAGGGCGTGCTCTTCCTCAGCCATAGGCTTGTGCATGACTTTTATAGCTCTGTGACAGATGTGCGCATGCGAATCTTAATTGCACATCGCACTGGAGGGATAGTAAAATAGGTGGACCGCTTCCCACAATCAGAGTCTAACGCCGCCGAATGCAGTACATCAGCCAGCTAGAACAATGCGACAGGCATTAACGCAAGTCAGTATGACTGTGGAAAAAAGAACTCCATCTATTGAGCTTGTTCCACCCCGAATCCTCTCTGAAACATAACTCTCCATAAGGACGTATAGGATCGCGAGCTGTCTGTGTCATGTCTTTTGCAAACCATTAACTCCCCCCCCGGAGAGGCTGTCATTCTTTCGAACATTCCAAAGGCAGTTGAGTTTAATGGCTCTGAAGAGCATGTACCATTGAACACCCCGCGGCAGGGGTGGAGAGCTACGGGTGGGGGTGGAGAGGATGCTGATGACCTGTTACATTTTTATTCCTTCCATAAATAACTCCATTAAGACCTCTATAAAGCTCTCGTGGATGGCAGGGGTTGGAATAGGGGAGTGGGGGGTGTGAACGTATGCGGGTTTGCTTGGAGGTTTGGTTGGTTTGTACATAAATGAAGGATGCTCTGTATAGTATAGTACAGTGTCAAAGAGCTGCCGGAAGTTTCTCAATCAGCTGAAATACTTAAGCTTTAGCTGTTTGTAATGAATCTCTTGGCACAGTGGTACATAATATACAGTGCACACTGCTGCAGGGAAAACAAAATTATATATTGGCTTTTGAAGACCACCCAGAGACTTGGGTAGCTCTGCCATACAGCTGAAAACGTCAATTTTATTCTTGTTACAAGAGGAAATATATAATCAAAAATCATGTTTAAAATGTAAAACATGTTAAATCATAGCTTTGGTTTCTAACTAAAGAATAAACATCCGCACGACCATTCTGAAAAAAAAATATGATGGGATAACTGTCTTCTCCGGTATGCAACTGCTTATGCCAGATCTCACAAAGCCTTTCGGATATCACATAAATCTTGATTCTGATACATAAAACACATTGCTATTCAGAGAGTACATCCTTTGATGCTCTTCGCTGTGGTCAGTATGCGGCACGGCAGACAGCTGTGTTTCTCCTCAGCCGCGTGTGTAATCTTTATTGACAGGCAGTACGAGAGACACCAAGAAGGTACCATTTTCAAATTGAACCCTAGAAAGCCTCGTCCTGATACAGTGCCACGTTTATATTTGCTCGTCCGTTTTAGCTGCGGAGAGAGAGGAAGAAAAGCCATTTCCAATGAATGGAAGTGGTATGGTGCATTGCGAAAAGGGAGACTGTGATGAACCTTGAGCAGTGTTCTTGCATGGGGCTTGGCCGACAGTTTTACCTCCGCCTCTGGTGTGGTTTCCTGACTGTTTTATGCGTTATTCCAGTATTCAGGTTCTGAAGAGAAGTATGAGCGCTCTGCAAGTGTCTTGACACGGGTGTGCTGCTAAAACGTCATTTAATAACTCTTAGCCTACGACAGCCGACCGGTCTCTGGCGCTGCTGGCTTCCCCTGTAAATGGATCGCCTTTGGGGCAGTAATGTGTGCTCTTCCTAAGTACCAGCAAGGCCTCTCCGTTGACAATGCGAAGTCATATTTCCTCTAGCGCCTCAGGGGCTGTTCACAACCGCTACGCTGGCAGTCCTGACTGAGGGCTATGGATGGGGACAGTAATTAGGTGGCCATACTGTACATTAAGAGGCCACGGAGGGTTGAGCATGTTTTAGGGTAATAGCCCAAATGACATCGCTCGCAGTCACCGGTGGGGGTAGTGGGGGTAAATGAAAAACACAAAGGCACCCCATGATCGTGCTGTGTGTTCCCAGGCACTCTAAAGAGCGAAGCCCCCAAATAATCATTTTGACAACCCCAGGGGGGAGCTGATGTTATGGCAGGAGGATCCATTTATGCAGCCAGAAGCCACTCATCCCCGCCCCCCCGGCCCCGCCCCCCGGCCCCGCCCCCTCCCCCTTTCCAAGTGCACTGATCTAATTATTGCATGTTAAATGGGCATCTGGTAAATGGCGCGTATAATGATGCGTTTCCAGTGATCTGCATTAAGTGCCTCCTTGTCCTGCTGGAGGCTCTGACACACAAATTGGCCCTCTCCATCGTTCTCCACCCTCTCCTCGGCTGGAGCCCCTCCTCCCGTACACCGTGGCCTGTAGGGAGGTGGGGGAGGAGGAGGGGTGGTCGAGTAACCCCACTTAGAACACGCCCCCGGCTTCTTGGTGCAATTAATGAAGCCAGCACTTTGTGATTGATTTAGTCCATAACGTGCTGCTCTTCGGGATTTGGTCTGGCACAGCCGATCGCCAGGAAGAAGAAACGCTGAAGCATATGCGGGCGTGAAGGCGTCCGTCGGGCAGATTTATATGACGTTCAGATTTATGAAAGAGCAGATTCGTGTGATTATTTTCCAATGCTAATGGACAAGCAAAGAAAATGTGCGGTGCTAGACAAGGCATCAGCTGTGGTTGCTATAGCGAATGGAGAAGGGTCCACTGCGGAGGTCGCACCGAATGACCTTCATGCCTTTGAGTGCCCCCCCAACCCCCCCAGACCTAGCGAGAGGCAGTGGAGGTCTCTGTGGCATGGTACTGATGAAGCAGTGGGCCACTGAAACCCCCAACTTATGCTGGCACCATATGCCCCACAGTGGATTCTGGAATGACACTTTCTGATTGGTTGCTGTAATGAGAAAAATAAAGCTTGACATTAATAACACCCCCCAGCTCCACCTCCCGCCCACAGCCCCGCCCCCCAGCCCCCACATGTTATTAGTGCCGCTGTTGTACTAGAAGTGAAAAGTTGCATGGCTATGCTGACTCTGCAAATGCTTCTTAAAGGAGAATCAATATAAACTAAGTATTCTTATTTAGTATTCATCTTTATGGGACAAAGAGGGGGTAAACAAGCCTTTGTAAATGACATTTGTAGTTCTTAAGGCTATTGGCTGTATGGTGTACTTTTGTTTAACATTGGGCAAATGTGTCTTGCCACTTTATTATAGCAGTTGGTTTTTTTTTCCTTTTCTTGTTAGTTCTTTGAACAAAAACAAAAAATGATTTATGCCGATGCAGATGTGCTTGACAGAGCACAAACCCTCCTGCAGAAGACTACGCCTCTGTTCAATATTCCACCTCAGCCTGTCTGAAGGAGTTTGGTCTTCCATTTTTGATGACCCCCAGCAAATAGCATAGGAGAATCTAACCTATGTTTCCATAACCATAATTATCCAATTTCTTTGCCCAGCCAGCGGAAACCTCGTGGGTTCGAATCCCAGGTGTGCTATGCTACTCCTCCCAGGTGAGGCGTGTGGACTAAATGTTAGAACTGAAATGTGTCATCAGAGAGAACAGTGCTGACCTTTCTTCACATTATCTGCTACCGTATTATTAACTTTTATGAGGCCAGATTTATAGAAAATGGTGTCCCCAGATATCCGCCCTGAATGCCGGGACAGACTCATTAGGACCTTTGGATGTTGTCTTCTTGCACAAAGAGTTCTTTTGTTTTATTTTTCTGTCAGTTTAATTAGAGGGAAGTCGATGACTTAGGAGTAACGGAGAAGGAAGAAAGAGGTTGCGATGCCAGACCAACGTATTCATGTTTTCTCTTTCGGCCTCCTGTTCTTCGCAGTAAACTGCCAAGCCAGGTGTCATCCGCGGCGTGAGAACTTTTTGGACGGCCCGAGCACGAGGGCCATCCACTGAGATCATTCCATCACTCCCGATCTTGCACCTCCTACTGGGCATGGGGGAAAAAAAGACCTTTAGTTGTAAAATCGAGTTTATATTTTATAACAGATGGATGTGGGGAAAAGGGTGGACAGTGTTCGAGGCGATGAGTGATTGTCTTTCACGTTATTCTTTTTCGGGATGTCTCGGTTAATGAGACCCAAACAGTAGGGGGCGGTTGGGACAATAGATCATAGATCTGAACAAACACGGGGCAGCACACAGTCCGGGTCATTGGGTGCCGCTCCTGCCGTCTGCTGCCAAACCCTCACGTGCTGCCCCTCACGCATCACTGTGACAGACGTCCGTTACGAGGACCGTGACCTTCACGGTCAGACGGTGGCCGATTGTCCTTGTGAGCTTGCATGGCGTTATCAGGCCTCTGCTACACTTTATCTCCACCCCACCCCACCCCCTCCAGTAAAACCGATTAACGAGTCCTGAAGACACACAGAAACAGAAGGCAGAATCATGGGCAATAATGGGGAGGAAACTGAGCGAGCGGCTGCTAACCTACGCATGGCCACATGGGGCAGCGGTATGCAGGGAATGGGCACTGCCTTCAGGTCTAAAATCTCTTTTTGTGGTACTGGAGGTCCTTCTGGGTGTGTGCAGCACTGGAAAAGCAATGACTGAAGTAATGCAGAGGTGTGTGAAGGACAGTGTTCGCTGTACCATCCATCTTTGGGGATGCCAGTGTTTAATGTTTCCTTCCCCCATGTGGCCTGCTGGTGCAATCAATTTTTCTATGAAAGGAAATGTCTTCACACTCCGCTGTGAATAATTATCACCCCCAAATCATCCTGATAAGATAAAAGCTGACATGGAGTTAGAACGTACACGCTTATTGTCCTGGTAATGGACATATCAGTCACACGTCTGCGGTGTGAATTAGACATCATTAATTGTGACAGGCAGGGTAATGGCAGGAAAAAAGAGAGAAAAAATGATTAAATACTTCGTTTTTGTGAGGAGTCTAATGCTTATCAAATCACTTGTTTATGCATATTGTTGGGTAAACATGCGGTAATGTTTTTATATTGTAGGAGTTTTCTGGTTTTCTAACATGAAAAACACTTTTTAGAAGGATTTGCTCACAGACAAATTCAAAACTTTTTAAAAGAAAGTATATCACACACCACATTTCAAGGGTGATTTCTAATGGGCATAACGGGGTGAATTCTGTTTGTCTTGGCCACTGTCTGGTCCATGACGAAATGCGCTGGTGCGGCCTAATTTTTGAACAAAAGCAGAGGGAGCCAGGAAGCTGGAAGCCAAGGTGATCACTGGCCCCGCCCCCTCCCCCCCCCAGTCTGGCACCGAGCCCCGCCCACTCTACGCCCGGCCCGGTCCACACCAGACTGGAGCTGCACACTCCAGTGCACCGCCTCACTGACGACAGATGACACATGCTGTTATTAAGACACGTCAACGGTCGAGGGACGAGGTGAGCCAGAGACACCGCCCCATTCTCCGCACGCTGCCCGGGTCCTCCCGTCGGACCCCACGCCCGCATGGCTGGTGCGGGCCCAAGTGCGAGGGGCTCCGCTGGTGCCACAGCCCGCCTGGATCCCACGTGCTGTGCTGGGCGGCGGCCTGGGCTTGGGGTGGGGGTGTGGGGGCTAAGGTGCGGCTCTGGAACACGGCTGATGGAGACAGCAGGACCGGCAGCTCGGCTCTCCCTGCCCCACACGCCTGCCATCCTGCCTACAGCGCTGCAGCTGCCACTCTCCCAGCAGGGACGGCGCCGCTCGGCGGAGGAACACGCAGGCGCCGGTGGCTTCGTCCGCGCTTCGGTTTAATACCGGCACCACCAGCAGATGGGTCACTATTAGTGCGGCTCGTGTGGCAATTTCAGACCGGGCCTTGCTTAGCCCACCAGAGGCGGCCGGCTATTTGAGCGCGTGCTTATACAACGAAGGTGTCGCCCCGATCCAATTCCAGCCGCATGGCGCGTGGCGGCTCCGACGTCCGCGGCGCTGTCGCAGAAAACGGGCCGTTTATGTACGCACGAGGAGTGATCAAAGTAAGTGCTCAGAAAACGCCTCCCTCGTCTGCTTCCCATAAATTACCTTATGTACAAACAGCCGGTCTCCGTGCATACGGAATGAGACACAATAAAGACACGTTCTGAGCCGAGCCCTTGTCGGATGAGCCGAGGAAGAAGAGCCAGGCAATGGGCCCGACGAATTATCCCCAACATCAGCATAATTAAAAAGCATAAATCTCCACTGCAGGGACATTAATGTTGTCAATCTCACCCATGAAGTGGATTAATTTGCGACGTGAGCCTGGAGAAGGGATGTACCTCGATGCGATCGTACAAAGCGGGGGGGAGCGAGCACCACGAACATGGGCCGGTCGTATATTGCGATGAGCCGAGCAAGTCGCCCTCTGTGGAGCAGAGGGGCGAGAGAAAAAGAAGATAATAGAGCAGGGCTGTCCTGTCCACCTGAAGGTCGCTTAAGGTCAGCCGCACACAGAATAACGGGCCGCTCCTCTGGGAGCCCAGGACTGAGGCCCCTGGCACATCAAGGTCACCTTCAACTTCCCCCTCTAGTTGTACCTGCATCTCACTAGCACAATGGAATCCATCACCTGGTATCACCCCTCCTCCCAATAACACACGGACTGGCATGTGTGCTCACACACACACACACACACACACACACACACACACACACACACTTCCCCTCCTGGTGCTGGGCGGAACCACTTGGGACTCAGGTGCGCCTCCCTCTCTGTGAATAATCGACCCAGTGCCACAGGAATTAGGAGGCTGGTGCAGCCAATGACGGAGAGGACATCCCCAAAGTCGGTTACCCACAATCCTGCAGTACAACTTAATGGGGGATGGGGCTTTTTTTTTTTTTGTCGTTGATGTTTCTTTTGTTTTTGTAGTCTGCCCCCACCCCTGCTGCCCTGGTATAAGAACAAAACAACAAAACAGCAGCGTTGACCAAACAAAAACATCATGAGAATTGGACACACCCTTTCCTGTGGTCCATTTTTCATAGCGCCTAGCCAAACACAGGCCACAGTAAACCTCGCGTATGGAAACACTGCACCAGATGGAAGGTGTGAAGTTGTAATGGTAGATGCACTGTTATGGTCACGGTCAAGAAAAGATAAACCGTGCAGAGGACAAAGAACGCTTTGGTCTCGAGACAGACAGGAAGGAGGCTGTCTGGAAGACTTTGCTTCACTTCCACCACATTATTTTGTAATGAATCTATAATCAGGCCCTATGTTGACAACTAACAGTTTTTGCACCTCAATAAATATTTTTTTCTCCTTTTACTCTGCTAATTATATATTTTACACATTTTCTAATCTCAGAAATTTGATCAGAGATTTGAGGAATTATCACTGGTATTCTCCTTAGCAGGAAGATGGCATCAGACCGATCTGAAGTATCATTAATTAAAACACAACATTCCTCACTGAGTGTATCCACCGTGAGCTTGATATAATTAGACTAGACAGCTATCCACCTCTAGTGAATAGCAATGTGCTTTCAACTTGGCAAAGACAAATGCCTGGAAATATGACTATGTCAACTGATATATGATACAGTATTAATACCCCTGCATTAGCATGTCAGAATAAATAAATGGAAATGCATTAACAACTATTAGGTTAGTGAAAGGAGGGGCCACATACATCACAGTGTGAAGTCATAGTTTCCCAGCTTCTTGAAGCTGTCTTATCCTATCCTGTCTAAAACAAGAAGCAAAAAAAAACCACTCTAGACTGGTGTCTTAAATAAAGTCTTAAATTCAAATCCAACACCGTAGCACCTCAAATCCCTATGCACATTGGATTTGATATAAAAGACAGCGGCATTGCGTTGTTCAGACTTTGTGATAAATGCTATTTTATTCTGCTCTTAATAGATGATGATAGAAATGGTAATAACAACAGGGCAGAAGGGTGCGGAGAACAATTACATGACAACGCTCTGCAGTGTGGTCACCTATCATCAGTGGCCTTCAGATACAGTCCCAGCACACATCGGTCAAAATCATGATCACTTCAAATTATGGTCCCCCTGAGAAGCACCATGGGCAATGTAATGTCATTTCCATTGATTGTTGTGATGCTGACAAGACATGTTTGGATAGAGGTCCCCACATTCGTTTAACTGATGATGACACTGGTCATTTATTTCTCTCCTCTTAATTTTGTGCCTTGGCCAAAGCCGATAAGGGAGCGTCTCAAAACGGACGGACGGCGAGCATGCAGAGATTGGCTGTATCTCTCTCCTTAGCCACAACACGATAAGGACGTGCCCCTTTTCTAACTCCATCAGTATCATCCAGCCCCTTTTTGAGGCTCTTGAGTTTGCAGTGGTTGTGTGTGTGTGTGTGTGTGTGGTAGGTTGGGTATGGGTTTCGGCACTGGTTTCCATGTGAAATAGTGGGGGAGACAGTCCAGAGCTGTGGTTGCCATGTAAGCTGTTGGGCAGCTGTTGGGCAGAAGGCTCACTAATGGGTTAACTGACCTCATGTTCCCCTTTAGCAGACCACATGACTGCAGGGTGAGGATCATGATTTCAAACCCCTTTCTAAATACAATTCAAACACATGCAATTATCAACTGGGTACGACATTAGTTTGATTCATGAACGTGCCACTGCCTCAGTGTTCTGCTCAGGGCATTTGAAGTTTACACATTATGGAAACAGCATTTCTCGCTTGGCCTTAAAACCCAGTGAGTGAGCCAGAGAGTTGATATTTCAAGAGGCGGACCATATTCAGAAATGCTCAATTTAGCATTTAAGGTCTAGGGTGCATGACTGTATGGGTATATGCAAAACAATAAAGATTTTGTAAGAGGTGTTCACTGAATAACTGAATTTGCATATCCTTGTGATGAGTTTTTTTTTTCATTTAAAACTTGAACAACATAACCGTATATAAAGAGTACTGAGTGTATTACAGAAGATAGCAGTATTTAGTCCCAAGCTGTACTGTACTCTTACTGTTTTATACAGCCTGGAACATTATCACTATCATCGAACTTTCTTGTATAATTTATATTCTTTCGTGTGCAATGACATTTGCTGCCAAATGTCGAGTGCTTGGGCTTTTTCCCCTAAGTGATCAACTACCTCAGAAGTTTAATAGTTCTTTCAGGCTGTATCTCAAGGTTGCTGCATTTCAAAATAAGGGCGTGTAATTAATCCTCGCAGCCCAGACAACGATGTCATGCTCTGGACGCTCCCGACGCAACGAACGTCCAGCGAATTACAGTTCCAAATCGGCTTCTGCATGCCGTCCTCATTCGGAGTGACTAAGTGTAATTTTATGCCACCCGCACCCCTCTATCACAACAGTTTATTCATTACAGACTTCACTAATAGCAGCTGCTAAAAGGAACGTGTCAGGTAAGGCATGCCATTGTTTGCAGTACAGGTTTTACTGTGGTCAGACCAATTTGCTGTAATTGGGGAGTTGGCCCGGGTCCTTATCGGATTCTCCTCTGGCTGCACATGGATAGTACTGGACTTGCATAATTACTGCGTTCAGTCAGCCTGTCAGAGTTGTGCGTGCGTGTGTGTTTGGCAAATTTCACTATTTGATTAGGAGTGAAGGAGGAGGTTCGGCTGAGAGTCGGCTGTTGTCATAAGAGTTGAAGTGGCCATATGTTGTTGGTGGAACTTTATAAAATGTACATCAGAGAGTGGTTTTATCTTGGATTAAAAAAATATAAAACTAGCCCTCATTATGATCTTTTTAGTTTTTTCCATATGCAGATTTTAGCAAGTTACTCCAAATGCTGTCTGCTTTCTGTCTGTAAACAGTCAATTAAACATGCCTTGTGCAAAAGGACACATGAATGAAAGGATCCAGACTAATCACATTTGTCTCCAGGCAGGTCTGGAGAGCTCTGCCTAATCACCTTTAGGTCCCTGATAAGCTTTTATCGAAGCTTTGAGGTTGCAAAACAGATTACAGTTCTCTGAGACCTTCTGATCTTCTCTGAGCATCTCGCTTTTGCCAGCTACGACGAGGGAGAATGAGAAGAGCAGGAGGCCTGATGAAAGCCTCGCCATGCATGGAAACGGATCTCAACCGCTGACAATAATCCTTAAAAACAACACTTTTTACTAGCTGAGTGTGATATAGGCTCCTTATGTGCTATGAGGTAGTTGTCAGCCAGAGCGTTAAACACAGCTAACAAATGTGCCGTTATACAAAGCTTTGAATTACAGAGACAGTTGACTTAGACTGAGCGTGGAACTCTGCCTCTAAGCCTCCACTCTGCACTCTGACGCTGGTCGGGTTCTGCTCTGCACGCGAGCGCCGGCCGGGCTGCTTTTCGATCTGCCCCCAGTTGGCGAGGGCAGCGGCCCCTGCCGTCTCCAGCAAATGCGTTCAAAGGGGAGGAGCCACGTGACGACTGGGCCGTCCCCCGTTGGGGTACAGGGTGGGGCTGTACCAGGGCCAAACTGGCCTGGTGCGAGCCAGCAGTTTATCAGGTTCCCTCACAAAGCCGGATTGTGGATTGCATCACAGAGCAGAGGGCTCGGCCGTCTTAGCACGTGTCCGTCGGGATCCGGAGCCTTGAATCCTGCCAAGGAACCAAGGAGCCTGTGAAGGAATTGGGGGGGAGGATGTGAAGACCAGAGGAGGTGAATGGGAATATGGAGACAAATGTATCCCCACAAATGTTCTGATGGCTTATGGAGTGAGGATTTGAAGTCTACTCCTCTCAGCCTTTGCAAACTTATTCATGTTTCAAGAGGCCGAGTACAATATTCTATTACGTACCATAATGCAAGGTTTTAACTCACTAATTCATACGGGCAGTGTTTGCAAAATCACTGTCGGGTTCCGCGTGTCCTCGAAGCTCTGCATTTGATTGGTAGCTCCACTTAATACCTCCTTGGAGAGCATTCATTGGCCAGCGGCAAAACACATGCCTGCCGCAATGATCTAGAGTAGCCTCAGAACCAAATTAATGCGATGACAGCTACCTGTGCAATTCATTATTAAACCGCAAGAAATTAAGGTCATAAAACAGGAATGAAAAAAATGCACTCTAAGTCATGCTCCTGGTAAAATGGATGGAAAAAATTAACTTTTAAAAATGGCTCTCTTTGCCATGAAGTTTGAATGATTCATAGTCGAATAAATCTCTAAATCTGAACTGGATTATTGTCTATTTGGAGAGAACCATTCGAAGAAGTCCTTCATTAGGGGGTATTGTTCATGTGTAATTAAAAAAAGAGAGGGAAATCGCTGAACAGAGCTGACCTTTTCATGCGAGACCGTGAAGTACCGTACATTATGTGTTTGCAAGATGCATTATAAAGATTTCTGTGGTTGACTGTGATTCTGCAATCAAAATGCGTCTGAAAAGCAATCGTTCCCTGCATTCTTAATCAAGATGACTAGGCTCCTGTGTTGTTAAACAGAAGACCTCCTCCGAACCCACTCTCCGTGCATTCAATCGATCTTCTACGGCAAAAGAAATAAACAGAGAATACGCTACAACTCTCTGTTTTAGTAGTTTTGACAATCGAGACGCACTGGAGGGGGTAGAATCGTGTCTTTTTAATGGAACATGTTTATCTTCTTGACCCTCTCTGGTTCGCGCTGCTTGACTGGGCTTTTGGGTTGTATTAGATTTTTTTTTTGTTTTTTGGAGTGCCGAATGAAGAGACTCGGTGGTGCCCAGGAACAGGCGAGTCGAGGTGAGCGAACCGTGTTGCGCGTGAGAGCTTTTCCTCTGGCCTGGATATCAGGCCCAGTAATGGCGCGCATCAGTCTCCGACACCGACACAGCTGTATTCCCATCTGTCTCGACGCTCCGGAGGTAGCGCCTAATTGATAAGCGCAATAAGCACGTTAACGGTTCCGATGGTGAAGGCACAGCGTCATTCGCATAAAAAGAGAAGAAGGGTAAACACCTGGGCCTGCTACGTGGCGGCGTTCACGGTACCTCAGTATCTTCAAAAAGGTGGATATTTATATTCATAGTTCATTTTAGGTTATTTAAATTTATTTAATCTATGGCTGTAAACCCTCAGAAGACATATGTTTGAATTTTTTTCTCAGTCAACATTTCCTCGAGAGGCAACGCTTTGAATTATGTCTCTTGACACAGTATTATGAGAACACAGATACTGATATTTTACCAGAGGAGGCAGCATTAAAACGATTAAAGGACGTGATTTACTTGCACATGAACAGTTGTTTCTGCCTGAGTGGACCTTCATCAGTTAAGTCACCTCTTTGCCAGTGAAAAAAAGCTCTAAAGCTCTGTGCGCTGTCCCTTACAGTATGAGATATGGGTAAGTTCTGCCACGAGCATACAATGCATTCCAGAGCAACATGTTCATTTCGTTTGACATTCAGAACGCAATACATCACCCTGCAAATGCAATTATTACTGCACGCCATACGAAAACATGCTGATATGTCACGGAGAGCCGTGATTCTTATAAATGTTTGTCACCATGAAACGTGAGCATCTGCCGTTTGCCCACACTGTTTCCAAGGATACAATCCTCGAGAAAAAGAGCTCGATAAGAAAGCTCCATCTGCTGCTCCCAAAGCTCATCTTCCTTGCCCACGACCCATTTCCCCCAAAACTTCATCTGCCAGCTCGCAGTTCATTAGCGAATCTTGCAAGCATCAGTTAAAACTTTTCTCTACCGCCACACAGCGCTGCATCATAAATCACTGTCTCCTCCAGCGGCCGGGAGGAGGAAGCGCCACGAGCCCGCTGCCTGAACGTACCGGAAACCCACAGCTTTACTCCACTGCTGCGATCTTCCAATTATTCATAGGCCGCGAGAACACAATGTCCGAAAGAAATTGAATTTTCAACTCTTCGTCGTTAAGTGCCCGGAATACATTTCGCGCACTAGGCAAATTTATTAAGATCAGGTACGGTCCAGGTTTGTGTCCATGTAGAAGATCTAGTGGAGGGACATTCAACTGTGAAAATACACACGCTCGGTCTAGTGTTTTTTACAGCCATTCATATTCTGCGCGTCGCTGGTCCATTTTCTTTGTAATTGATTTTCTTCCACAGGATCTCGTTGCGCAGTCTATAAATTTATATTTGGTGTCAGTTTGGATCCGGCGCGTGCGGTGGGAGTCAGAACGCAGGTTCAGCACATCTAATAGATGTAGGAAGCAGAAAGTGCCATGGCGATACTCAGGTGTGATATATTGCATTTCCTGGAAGCTGCTGGCAATTATACTCATGCCGCTTTCTGTATACCCTTACGCCAGAGTATCGTTGAAGGATAAACGCTGATTAAATATAATTATTTTAGCCTTAAGCATGCAGATGCAGCATGCCAAAATATGCAGACAGGTTTTCATTTTTAAACTCACACTGGGGAATATCAATATGTACATGAAGTGGATATATTGCATTTGCACTGAGTGATCACTTGATTAGATCTACTCTGCAGCTCTGCCTAATAGGCTGCCATCCATTTTAAAGTCAATTTCATGTGGTAATCCACCCCTGCTTGCTCCTGTATTGTACTCTGGAGTCAGCTGACTGTTCTTGATCCCTGCACTCTTTGTGCTTTGTGGCTGGCTGTCCTAGATCCCAGATCTCCAGGGATCCCGGACAGCCTCGCCATTATTGATCTGTTTCAAACATGATCTGGTTTTGACTGAAGCATAGGTGCTAAAGCTGAGATACTCCTGTGCCTGCGTTTCTCTGAAAATGTGCATCGTTGAATATAACGTGAACACCAGAAAAACAACACAGAAAACCTTAGCAATAAATAAACATTTATTTGTACACTTAGTATAAACATATCATTGCATGGGTGATTGTGACTCAAAGCCTCTTCAGAGTGTCAAGCATTTGTTGAGTACTTGGCTGGGTCTCATGACCTGTGCTATGCACAGCCATAATCCTGTGCTTGATGTGGAGACGTATATGCGTTTTTCAGCAAAAGCATAAATTGGCCTTAAGTGGATACATTTAACATGCACTTGTACTGAAAATATACTTGTTGGAGCTGTTTTAGGCAGACATCTATGAATATGCCATGAACTACACAGACAGACACCTGCTACTCTAATTCTAATATTGGGTAGCGCCCTCATTTGCTCTCATAACTGTCTGTTCTGCATCGCATGGATCCCACAAGGTGTTGGAAACGTTCCTGTGAGATGATGGTCCATGTTGACATGATTGCGTCAGATAATTGCTGCAGATTTGCCAGCTTCACATTCGTACTCCAAAGCTCCAATTCTACCACATTTCTTGTTCTGGATCTACTGCTCTATTGGGTTCAGATCTGTTCACTGCTGAGGCTTACAAAGTACACTGAACTCATCCCCATGGTCACAGAACCTGCCCCATGGTCACAGAACCTGTTAGAGGTGACGTGATATGTTATCATGCTGGAAGCAGCCATTATAAGATTGTAAATTGTTGCCATAAAAGGATCCACATGGTCAGTAGCAATACTCAGACTATGGCATTCAAACAATGCTCTATTGGTCTTAGTGGGACCAATGTGTGCCAACCAAAATCTCCCCACACCATTACACCAGCAGCAGCCCCAACTGTTGACACAAGGCAGGTTGGGTTCATGGAATGTCTGATGTTTACGCCAAATTCTGACTCTACCGTCTGCACATCACAGCTGAAATTGAGCTTTATAAAAGCGGGCGACATTTTTCTGATCTTTAGTTGTCTGGCTTCCATGAGCCTCTGGCCACTTTAGCCTCAGACGTCTGTTCTTGACAGAGAGGAGTAAAACCTGATCTGGTTGGCAGCCCGTCTGCCTCATGGCTTTACGTGCTTTACATCGTGAGGTGCTTGTACTCACCGTGCTTGTGTGAGGGGTTATTTGAGATACCTTAGCTGTCCTGTCAGCTCAAACCAGTCAGGCCATTCTCCTCTGACCTCTAGTATAAACAACGTGTTTATACCCATAGAACTACCGTTCATGTAAACTCTAGAGTGTTGTGTGTTCAAATCCCACAGAAAAGATCAGACGTTTCTAAAAAACACAGACCAGCGTATCTACCAACAACCCTACCATGGTCAACATTATTCAGATCACATTTACGCGCACACACACACACACACACACACACACACACACACACACACACACACACACACACACACACACACAAACGTATATAAAAAAATATACACACACACACACACACACACATCCAAAGATCGCCTGTTCACAGAGATGAAAGAGATCACTGGAAGCGCACCAGAGAAGCATATTGTGCAGAGAACAAGTGACCATCTGTCATCTGTCAACTTGTGACTAGACTGAGTTGACTGTAAAAAAACTGGTCACATATAGGCACAGCTACAGTGCAGGTGTACCCAATAACACCATCACTCAGTGTGCATTTGCTATGCAACATTTCCCTTATCCACTGATTATTAATATTACTGAAACATTCACACTAATAACCTGCCTACTGTATGAAACCAGTGCATCAATGAACAAACACATTAAGTCTTCTCTCCTCTGTTCTTCTCATTTGCAATATCTAATAATAATCCACGCTTTTCAAAATCGAGTGCATATTTCTCCCGTTTACATTTGAACAGGAAGTGCTCATGTGCAACACTGAGGCAGATCTGTGACTCGGACAGTTGTTGAAGTTTCTCAGAGTGCGAGTCAAGTCCTTCTGCTCTGATAATGACACTGACGCCTGCCAATATGAAGACTTTGTGTAATCTTCCCAGTTGCAGAATCAGAGGAGCATCGCACAGGAGCCTGAGTGTCCCAAGCCTGGCTCTCGTTGCAAACGATCACAAACACGTCTGGGAGCACCGGATGTTTACTGTGCCTTCGCCAGAACATTTGTGCAAAATTTCCAAACCGGATCCCCCTGGGGGACGGGTGGAGAGGGAGCAGGGAATGAGTTTACAGGGGCTTTAGCCTTGCCCGTCTGCACTCTTGTAAAATTAGCCCCACAGAAAAGCATATATGTTTGATGATGGATTGTAAATACACTGATTCGGTATATTCAGTATCATTTACCTTTCCTGGCATGGATATAATATCAGAGTGCCAGAATTTTTTTTCTTTTGTTTGTTTTTTATTTTTATTTTGGCAAGGCATGTTTGGCTAATGATTTCAGCTTCTGATGTAGAATTATAGTTCGGTCTTGTTGCACGGGGCCGGCTTCACACAATCTGTTTCCCCATCCAGTCCAAACCTCAGTGCCATTTAAGGAGATGGTGGAGGTAGAGACAGGTTGCTTTTTCAAGCTCCACTGACGATTCAAGAGCACTGCAGCGTCCTGGCGTTTTCACTCTCCCTTGACTGCTTCTTTCCGCCTGTGTGTTTGATCCCTAATGCATCTCTGTATGTCACAGAAACCCTCGAGCTCTAATCTGTTGTTCCTTTTGCTCTCATGAGTGCTGTGAGGAATCCCAGCATTCATAGCACATGCAGCCATGCGAAGGGAGTGTTTGCGTAGCATTTGTGCATGTGGGGCGTTAGCCGGAGATGCTTTGGCTATCTTTCCGTTATGTTTACGCACCGTAACGTATGTCCCGGGCCCACACTTCGACTGGATGTTCTCTCTGGTTCTGTTTTATTTGAAATCCAGTCATTATCCCAACCATCTGCTAAGCGTTGAAAGCCGATATGCTGCTCTTGTCCTTTCTGCTGATCCTTTGTTATCAGCGTGCCACTGGAGGACGTCCAGCTAGAGACACCTCACTATTCATCACTCTAGGGGCTTTTGGGCGGACTTTTGTGTGGATCTCCACGCATCTCTCACTGCAGAAATTTGCAACGTCCCGTTAGTATCTTAATAAGGACAAATGATTGGATGAATTCTGCCCTCTAGAATGACGTTCAGTTTGTGCTTTATGTGTTGCATAATTTATGTCTTTATAGTGCATTAAAATGGTTTAGTTATGCCTTACAAAATATTACCTCACTAATGGTATTATTGAATTTAGCAGTTCCTAAAATAACAACATAAAATTTAATTGAATGACTCGAGGGTGATAAATCAGAAAAGCCCTTTATATGGAGAATAGGGAATGTTTTAGCTTTTTCTGCTTGTACTATGGGAATTTTCAGAATGGTTATTCACATAACCAGCTCACACTACACTGATTTTCATCAGGAGAAATATATGTATTTATAGGGTATTTGTTTTATCATGCAATGTAATGGATAATTACGTTAGCCCTCCATTATGAGAGTAATGAATGTAAACATCAAAATTATGCTTATTGATTCCAGTTTGTGTTCATTCAGTCAAACATGACATACATTGGATGGCCTTGTCACGCACAGTAACTGGCCCCCTTAATTGCTACTTGCGGCTTTGCTCAAACTTTCCTTTTCTTGGGCAAATTATTCTAAGTCAGGGGGTGCGGACGGGGTTGTGTGGAATCCTGTTTTCGTGGCAGTGGCATTCTCAGCACTATCCCCCCCGCGTGCTGGGCCACAGCTGATCCTCCCTGCCTGTCGCCGAGCGCCGCGTGACAGCCACTCTTCCCACAGCCCCGAGCTGATTCCATACATTCTCCCTCCCCTGCTCCAGCGCGCAATCAATAGTCACCCTCCAGGCCTCAGAGAGGAAGATCAAAGATCCCAGTCATCATTTCTGACAAAGTCGCCCCCCCCCCAAACTGCTCGCACTCCTCCGCTAAATCTGCGACGTTTTGTCAAACTTTTGAAGTCCTCCCAACTCCGGCAGTTTTCCAACCCCCGATCGTCTGAAGAAATGGAACGGCCACTAATGAGAAATGTCAGTGAAGAAATGCACAGTGTCATTGTCTCTCCTTTTCAGATGCATTGCCTCTGTGCATGCGTCTTTCTCTGATGCCTGCCTCGTTGCCGTGAAGGTCAATTCAACGTGGAGCCAGGCCCTCGAGGTCTAGAGATGTATAAATATACCCAATCGGGCTGATACAACAGCTGCTTACCATCTAGCAGCTGTGAAAACTGAACTGCTCTGCGCATGTTTGTGCCTTCTGCCTTCTGGACAAAACACTTCCATTCATGCTATCCAAAATATACGATGTTTAATGGCAGCGTATTATCACACTTCTATGCTGGATGCAGTGCCAGGAAGCTCCCAGTATCTAAGGCCAATGATTCTTTGGGAGAGGTGTGCCCTATAAATTTGCTCAAAGGATGCTGCTTCCCGATCCTCCAAACCCTCCCGGCCAGCCACGTCAGCCTAATTAGCCGACCTGGTCGCAAATCTTGCTCTCCGGCATCTCGGAGACAGCCTTCGTGCGCCCTTGTAGTAAGTCTTCGGCTTGGCTCTAATTGCGGCCAGCCCGGGCTCTTTGCGGGCTCTCTGAAGCTACTAGACAGCATCCAGTTGGCCATTATGAAATTTCAGCTGCATTAACGTAGTTCCTGTTTAGTGCCTCTATAAATATGTCGCAGCGTGCTTACGAGAGGTGGAATGGGCCTGGGCCACGCGTATTATCAGATGCACTGTGTGCCGCGCGGACAGACAGGCAAGCTGAGTTTTAAGAGCCCTTGTGTGTTAAGAGGACCTAATAGCCCTGCATGGCTGCATCGAGTGGTCCCGGATTCTCTAGACCCCCAGCTAGTACATATCGTGGCTGTCTAGACCTGTTGACGGGGGTGATTGGTGCTCCTGCTTTAGCCTGGATCATGGAGGGCTCCCTAATAGCTCAGTCAGGGTCTGCAATGCGAGGCATTATTTCCTCAGCTAGGTTTGGCCTTTCTGATTAAATTAAATGGTAAATTATAAATGAGCCAGCTGAGTTTTGCCCGGCTGCTCCATAATGATCTCTTGGTTGGATCTCCATTATCTCATAATCCCTTTGCCCTTCATTTAAGTCCATATAAGGAAGGATAAAGAAAGTTAAGCAGAGATGTCAGAGATGCGTCCTAAGCTTGACCACTAAAAGCCCTTGAGGATGGGGCTTTTTCACATCTCCCAGCATTCTTGCTGCTTTCAGAAAAAGAAGTCAACTTACTACTTGGGAAATATGACCTCTTCCTGCTTCCTGTCTAGAAGGGGACAAACCCTCCATATTGTTCATTATTCATGTTGGCTGGTCATTTAAGATCCTAGCGTTAGACCACATAGTATATCATATGACCAGGTGCTATAAATATTTCCAATGAATATTTATCACTGGTTTAAACTAAGTGGTCGTCGTATGCAGCTCTTCTTTAAGGAAATGTTGTATTTTTAGAATATTTCAGCAAGCATAAGTCTTTATGTTGTACGTTGTCATGACGATAGTGAAAATGCATCAGTGGTCCTCCAGGTGGCAGTCCAGCTGTTCACTCTCTCTGTTCACTGTGCTTCAGCACGTGCTTGTAACAAGAACCTGTCCTTTCCATGGGCTCTTCGCTTACAAACAAGATTTTCCTGGGCTAATTCACATTGTCAGTGCTAATTCGCAGTAAAATGGGACGTCTAACCCTCCTCCTGGAAATCTAGCCTCCCGCTGTGTTTAGCTCCAACCCTAATCTAACACACCCATTTCAGCTAATCAAGGTCTTGAGGAGCGTCTGAAAATGAGAGCCAGGTGTGTTAGATTACGGTCGGAGCTAACCCCTGCAGGAGGTTCGATTTCCTGGGGCAGGATAGGGGAGTCTGCAGCAAAGCAATCAACAGATATCTGCCTAGTCACCACCGGACATGTTTGGCCATTGGTTGAAATAAACACGGGGACCGCGGAGGTGCGTTTGTGTGCATACTTCTCCTAGTCCGGCTCTCTCTGGCTCGGCCATCCAGCTGTGTTCAATCGGTGCCCGAACGCAACCCGGCTGCCCACCCCTGCGTCCGGTGAAAGAGGTTAAATGAAGACAAAAAAAAGAGGGCAGCAAAGGCCCAGGATGAAAGGCCAGAGCCACACTGAGGCCATGTTCAGACACAAAACAACCCCGGTGAGGCAGAAAAGCCTGCTGGGTAATGAGGAAGTGGCTGGGTGACACAGCTGCTCTGGTTTGAACCTGCCGACTGGCTGTAACCCCCCCCCCCCCCCCCCCCCCCCAGTACAGTATCCCTTTGACTGGGCTTTGAGCACGACTCGATGGCTGATGTTATGCTGATTTGGAACAGATGCTGTGAGTTTAAGAAACGATGCTCATCTTTTCCACTGACAGCAGCTTCACATGGTAACCACATCCATCTGAGTCTCAGTGAGGAGAAAAGGTAGACAATACGCCATGCGTGTTTACTTTCAGCAGAAACTGAAATTGAAGCAAAGTTGAAATTGAATACATCCCATCCAAGACATTTGAACTGAATGCCTGGTGTGATTTTTTATTCTTGACTAATAAAAGATAATTATTGCTTCTTGATTCTGAAGTGTTTACCTTCACATCACTTATAAAATTGGACACTTTCCTAGGAAGTAAGGCAACTGGCCCTAAAATTGCATATGAAATCTGAGTGTGTAAACAGAATGAATGTACATTAACAGCAAATACTTCTGTGCAGTAAAATAAAGAATTGCAGTAGCCTGGTTTTAAATACGAAAGGGTCACAGTAACAAAAGCCAGCAACATATAATGTGCCATCTGTTAAACCGGTGACGTGCATTCCTATTAACTCCAACAAATCTGGAGCTGTTCAAAGAACTTGTCAAGGAGTAATACTTACCAGAGGGCAAAAACCGAGTAATTGATATCACTGCTACCAAGCGGAGGAGGAGGGGGGAACATACGGGCATATGTTTGCAGTCAGTTCGTCAAATCCAGTGTTTTGGGTCTTAAGAAGCTGGGCTCGAGGTGGCATGAAGTGGCAGCTTCTTTGACATGTTTTCTTTCATTACTCCTAAAGCTGTTGCTCATTTTGACACATCCGCCCCTCCCCTCTGCGGAATTATGAAGAAGCAGGTTAAATCAGCACAGGTGATAGCGGCGTGTAGTGCTGGCTCGCTTTGTTTTGTGGATTCTTACTATCGCTTGTGGTTTTTTTTTTTCCTTCTTTCCTTCTTATCTGCAGACGCCCTTGCCGACTTTTCGAGATGATGTTCGTGGGTTTCTCGCAATAGGCTCAAATATCGCGTGTGGGTGTACTCGCGCATGTGTGTGTCGCTGATTGGAAACCGAAGGCTCGGCGCCCATTCGCATGGTAGTGGGGCTTCGTAATGGAACGGCGACAAGAGCAGATGCACGAGAGATCAGAGCTGCAGGCGGCGAAAGGCCCGCCGACGGGGGCCGCGAAGCCTTTTCTGAACTGGCGAGCGAAGACGCGACTCAGACACGCCTGATTTCACCCGTGCGTGCAGCGAGGAGCGCGCCCGCGAAATGCTTCAACAACTAGCAGTCGTGCAGATGTGTCTGTTCTGGCCTAAGACCCGGCAGATTGAAACGCGGCATATAATTGACTGCGGGAGCTCGGGGGCTTTGTCTCTTCCGGCCAATCCGAGCTCAAGCAGACAAGGAGGCAATGCTACGCTTCGCCGACAAATAATGGGCAAGAAAGCAGAGGCCGTGTAGTCCCTGCGCCCACTTTACATGCAATAAGTTCTAATTGCTTGATCTCGAATCCTATTACATGACTTCTGTACCTGGCCCCTCTCCCCAACCTGTATGTTCGGCCAGGATTTGAAATTCATGCGCTGTCTGAATCGTCAGTCATGCTGACAGCCCTGAGGGTGGAGGGGGCGTTGCAGCTTGCAACTCACCGGTATGTTGCAGGAGGTTGGGCCGGAAATATTGCCTACATTACAGTTAATTTTTCAAAGGTGGAAAGACGACGTGAGAAATGGTATAAAATACCCGTGGAAATGGTCCCCTCCCACGCAGCACAGGGATGGTTTGAAATGTGATCAAACGTAACGCCCAGCGACCGTCTCCGCGCGTTCGTCCTTCACCTGGGAGTTTGTTTTCATAAACATTTCTAGAAGACAATATCCACGGGCCGTTCTTGGAAAGTAATCCCATTTCAGCGCAAGCAGCACAGAGGCTTGTCTCACTGTATTTCCTCTGGTTGTTTACAGAAGTGGTGGTGTGTGTGTGTGTGTGTGTGTGTGTGTGTGTGTGTGTGTGTGTGGGCGCGAGCGAGCGAACGCAAGCGCGCGCTGCAGTATCTTCAGCGACAGCCGAGCACGCGCTCCTATCCTGAACCCTCGGAGCTGCCCCACCCTGCCCCACCGCTCCACCGCTACACCGCCTTCCCCTTTGAAGTGCCAGCTCCCGCTCGGAATCCCCCCTGATAGCCCCTGTGCCCGCCAATATGGAGTGTACACAGCGCAGGCATTACAGTAAACATCATAATATTCCCTACATGGCGCTCGAACAGCCAGGAACTGTCAATTAAACGCCGCTCGATAGTTTCCCCTCACAGTCTCTTTTCTATAGGAGAGCGGCGGGCGTTCAGAACGGACCCGCAGTAATGCGTCGTGTCTTGTAGATTTTTAATGACCAGAGGGGCTGGGTCATTTTCCTGTAATATGTGGTTGGGATACCATTCTGTATTATCCCCATGCGCTCGTTTCAAATGGTTTCATCTTACGTCTCAAGCTGTAATGTTGGCTAGCTCAGATGTAATGATTTTTAAATGATAATAATTTACATTTTTGCTTGATGCATCAGCATAATGCATCGAAGCATTAACGTTATAAGCAGAAACTTCAAGAATAGCTGCCCCAACTGTCAAATTGAGAACATAGGAGATGTATTTTTTAGTAGATCTTGTTACATTCTTGCCCTTTAAAGTGACTTCTGAAAACAGTCCAGTCTGTAAAGAACACCAATGTATAATGCCACTTTATGGCCGTTGTAGGTCTAAACCACCACTAGGACAGGAAAAACAACTCTGAGTGTCTTTGTTAGGACTCATATAAACATGGCATCATGGCAACAACGTCAGCATTCTCCATACTGTTCATACAAGTTGTGCCCTTCACAAAAGACGTGCACCGCAGGTGTTCGGAGCTGGAACGAATGCTTTCAGACTGATAGGACCATTACCCCCTTAACCACAAGAAAGGAAAATGAGAAGAAAAAGCGCTCCATTCAGGCTTCTAGGATTACTGCAAAATTACATGAAATGACTCGAAGGGCAAGTCGCTGCAACGTCTCTGACTGCGTGCGGTGAACGTGCAGGCCAGTAACGGGTCCTCTCCCCGGTCATGGAGCTCGCCGAGACGGGCCACGCACACCTGCCTGCTGGGCCGGTGTGCGATGGGTTGTGTTTGGAGGCGGGGCCAGAGGAGGTGTGCCTCGTGGGACACCTCCCCTTGCCTCCTCCTTTTTTCGGCAGCCCGATCACTTTCAGGCGTCTTGTCTCAGGCCCTGAAGCCTTACTCCACCTCCTCCGCCTCCTCCACCCTCCTGCTGAGCTCACGTGAGGGTTGGTCCCTGAGTCCTCCTCTGTAAACCTTGGCTTGGATCTTAATCCAAAGCATTCTATGCCCTAAAGAGGAAACATAGTCTGGAATGATCACAGCATTGTCATTTGAAAATTTCAAAGAGAAAGGCAGACAATATTGCTGTGTGTGTGTGTGTGTATTGTTGAGGAAAGGTGGTATTGCAAGGGGTTGTGCACACATGAGTGTCAAAAATAATGATTAAGGGACTGCTGGCCTGTATCTCTGCCTTTGGATATTTACACCCCAAAGCAAGCTAATCTCATTGTCCCTCTCTGGAGGAACACACAGGGCGTAACAGACAACACAGAACAACATACATTGAATAATAATTAGATCAGAGACCTATCAACATGCAAAAGGTATGCTAAACCAGGTATGCCTTTCTTATTATAACTGAAACAAAACAAAATAAAAATACAAATAAAGTTTCAACACAAATTGGATCTTCACAATTGATAATTTTCCATCATCGTAGTCAGTTCCATGGGGTTTGTAACTCTAGGGCTTGTCTCCTGGTCGTGGCGCCTTCTGGCTAGCGCGCCGCCTTAAAGCGACGCCTATAGAAATTACAGCTGGAAAACAAGTCCATCCGCCCCTGTCCATCAGCGTCCTTGCCTCTGTAAAGTAAACAGTGTCGCCGGACCCCTTGCTGATGTTAAGAATCCGAAGAGGTAGACCTCTGGTGGAGGGCAAACTATAATTAAAGTTAAGTGAGCAGATGTTGAAAGAAAAGCATTTTCTCTCTCTACTCCCCCCCTCCATCCGTAACAAATGCGGTTTTGAATTTAACACCTCTGGGTAAGGGAACCCTACCTAAATGACCCTGAGGTCCTGGGCTCTTAAATAGTGGTCTGTAACACTGGAAGGCCTTCCCGGCCCACACCCAGCCCTCCGGACAAAGCTGAAACCCTTCTGCCCCAGATGGGATCGGGTGTCTGCTCTTAAGTGCTGCAACATTGTAAAAGAAACTGAGATGAACAATATTTGCATTGTACCTACAAGACGCCTCTGCTGAGCTGCAGAGAGGGAGGTGTTGGGGGGGCGGAGTTGAGGGCGGGGTTATGGGGGGCCTGCTCTCTCACTCTCCCGCTCCCTCTTTCTCTCTCTGTCCAAGTGTGTTTCCAGTGTCAGGGGATAGAGTTGCTACCCATTAGTGGCATAGAGCCTGCAAGTAAAGTAATTGTGTTATGTTGAAACCGAGCTTTTTTTTTTTTACAACCCCAAAATGTCTAAAGAATGACTTATCTTAAGCCTCTGCTTCCTGTGAGCTTGAATGGTTTATTCAACTTCACCTCATTCCAAATGAAAGTAGGTCACTTTGAGTAGGCTGAAATGCATCCACTTTTTCCACCTCAGCAGTTATAATTATGGACTCAGAACAGCTGGAGAAAAAAATCCCATGTTGTGTTTATTGACGGGGGCTACCGTAGTTCACTCCCAGAATCGTTTCCATCTGAGGAGGAGGATGGGAATCGCGACGTCAGACTGTTGTTGCTAACGATTAGAGAGGGACCATTTTGACTAGCTATCGTTCCTCCTCAGCACTAGTTTTCTTTCCGACCTTTTAGGACGGTGATTTTTCTGAAACCGCACAGCCGGTGTGATGACGAGGTGTGCCACAGTAACGGTTCGACTTTTGCTGGAGTTTGTGTTTTTCTCCCTGGCCCAACCCTGACGTTCCTTGGCTTATTCGCACGTTCTGATCTACAGAAGCTCACGGATGGGTGGCTGTGCCGTCTGGGAGCTGTTCAGCGTTGAAACATTTTGTCCTCTTTGTTAGGTCAGTTGCTTGTGACACGGCAAGCCAAAATGGAGCACAAAACTCTTTACTGTTGATGCTCTTTGTGTTGTGATGTTGTTTGCCATTTGGAGAAAACCTTTTCAGTTGCCCTTTAACGGGTACATTCAGACGAGGGTAAAATCCCGCCCGGAACCCCCCGCCATTACTGCCGTAACCCCAGGCTGTGCCAACCCAGGGGTCCCGGCTGTCACGTCCTAACCCAGGCCCGAAGAGTATCTTCAAACCCTCTATCCGTACTGATCTGTCCCCTCACAGCAGGAGGGTTCTCCGGAGGAGCCCAAATGAGATGAGCCCTCTCCCAGGGCCACTGCCTAGATTTTCTAAGAACAAAAGCATTATTAAAAACCTCTTTCTCTTCTCCCACCCCCCTTTTAAAGTAGCGGTGGTGGTGGTGGTGGTGGGATGGGGGGGGTTTACATTTGGCGTCTGGTTTCAGTACCACCGATGGCCCCCGATGTGGATTTGTGTTTGGGATCTATGCCCTGCTCTGGTTGCTATATTATTGAGTCACTGGGAAAAAACGTATTACATCGCTTTGTCTCCATTATATGGCGCTCCCTGTTTTACGAAAAACCCGTTTGCGGGGCAGGATCATTCCCGCATTCTCCCCTGCTTGTTTACAAACTCTTATTTGGTTTGCTTATTTTGTCTCAGAGGAGAGTGATGGGTAGGCAAGACCGAATTCAAGGCAAAACAAGAAAGCCATTATTTAGATGATTCATATATTTGCGTTACTTTTATATTTTTAATGTGGTATGCAGACTAGCACGGCATGCAGGAAACTTTTTTGCTTTTCACCCTCCTGCACTGTGGGATACTCTGGTACGACAGACTGGCATATGCAGCCTCTCCCTCTCTCTCTTGTCTGGAGGATATGACTCTCCAGAGACAATTAAGAAGGGAGGAAAGGTTTTGATTTTAATTTTTTCTTTCTTTCTCGCTTCTTTTGCATATTGTTTTCCCCAGGCTAAGATGCATTAATGAGGTGCACAGGTCATTCCTACCACTGTTGCTCTGGGAGGGGGCCTATCCGTCAAGCACGGAGAGACACGCTCTGCTGTCTTGCACACTTGCTCGGAGCTGCACACGTGCACTTGAATGCTGTTGCCCATACACACACACACACACACGCACGCACGCACACACACACACACACACACACACACACACACACACACACACACACACACACACACACACACACACACACACACACACACACACACAGAGCATGGCACTGCCGGTCCTCAATGCTGTCCTCTTTCTGTCTCTTTCTAAAGTTTTCCATGGCCCTCGCAATCCATTCGTGCAGTAAAGTAGATTGATCTGACTCTCCCACCCCACCAGACGTCTTCCTATAGCATCTGCCTCCCTCAACAAATAATGATGCATAATTGCATCCATCATGTGCTAGAAAACCCAGGTCCACTTTCCCCAGACACACACGCACACACACACACACGCTCCAGGCTGCCCATGCACAAGCCAGGCGCTCCCAGACCCATGTCGCTACCTTGTCTCTCCGCATATGTGTCCGAAGGCGATCGGACGATCGGATGGCAGATATGCTGATGACAGGACACTGCTGGCTCACAGTGGGGCTGCAGTGTGAGGCTCCATGCCTGGACAATCCCCAGGTCAACCCCTCTCCCCCCACGGACACTCTCTGGGAAACGTCCTCTGTGTTCATCAGGCCTGCTCTAATGTGCTTGAGTCTAGAGTTACATGAAAGCGATACTTGTCCTCGATTCGTGACCAACATACGAGGAGGCGCGGCAGACGGACACTGACCTCTGTGGATTTGTCTCACATGACATCTCGCATTGATTACTGGGAGCACATGTGTGTTTTAGTACTTCTTAATTCCGCCTTGCTTAAATTATGTTTTTTGTTAACAAGCCACCTTTTTACTCTGCGACTCAGAGCAAAACAGTAAATTGTGCACTCAGCAGCCACTTAAGAATAATTTCTCTTTTACCTACCCTCAGACGCCTTCCTGTTAGACTCCTCTGTCGTATATGTGGGATTTATAAGTGTACACTTTCACGCTGTAGTCCATCTGTTGGCAAGCACAGTTAATCAGCCTCTCTATACCCAATTCATCACCAGCCAGTTTCTGACTGCATGACCACTGATGACCGCATGCTGTTTGGCAGGAGGTGTGGGCACTGTCAAAGGTAGTGACACTGTGGTGAGTGTTGAGCTGGTTCAGGTTTATCAGCCATGGCCGGCTTGCCAGGGTTTCTATGTGTGTGTCGTTGTCGATAGTGGGTTGAGGGTGTCCCTCCAACTAAAAATATCCCAATAGAAGCCCATGGATGAAGGCTTGTTGGTTGCTAACACAAACTGTGCGTGACTCATAGACTCTGTGTGTACACCTAGAAGGTGTCTCTAATAAACTCCGGGTGTGATCATTTTATTGTCAGTATAATGCAAAGTAATCATGGGAATTTAACACTTATATTTGTTCCCATGGATATTAGCTACGATGGAAACTATTTAATATTCTCACATAAATAAACTATGTCAGTAATTAGAAGTTTTGCATAATTTGTGCCATTAAAAGACCTTGTGTCTTCAGGAAGGTTTTGTTACCTCCGGAATATGGTTTGCTGCAGGAATCCCATAAATCGTCGTTAACAGACCACCTGACACACTGGTCATTAATCACCATAGGGGGCTTTCTTTCTTTGCAGACACTCAGACATTAGATATACTAAATATCCCTCACCTTGCGATGTGACAGAAAGCATGACTGAAATGCATACCTTAAGTAAAACAGGAGGTTCGGGTTCTACACACACACACACAAAAAGACATGAAAGGTAAACTGAGAACACCACTGTCTTAACATGTTAGTGCGTTATGAGGAAGGCTTTCCTCCTGTCTGTGAGAACCTCAGATATAGATTCTTTGTTCCAACCAGGAGGTGGTCCTGGGCTACATTTCAACTGCTTTCTTAGTGATGGTGATGAGACTGTTTTTCTTTTTGTTTTCCATTTTGAAATTCAAAACTTCTGTCAGTCTGAGAACGGATGAAAGAACGGTGTGTGTGTGTGTGTGTGTGTGGGTGTGTGTGTGTGTGTGTGTGGGGGGGGGTGTTGGCACAAGCTTTTTTGCAAAAGTTTACACATTTTTTTATGATTTGCTAGAACATTCATAATATCTGGTTGGATTTCTCATGGCTTATCGTTTTTTTTGTTAGAATGAGTCACACTGCTGGAAAAAAAGCACGTAGCGACATTATGCTGAACATGAGCACTGAAGAGTGCACTCCCCCCCCCCCCCAGTTATTCCAAGCCCCCGCCACACTCTTCCGCGCCGCCGTGGAAACAGGAGCATTTGTGGGCGACACTTCGCAGGATGTGACAGGATTGTTTTGAACCGTGGTAGACGCCGAAATAAATAGGTAATCACACATTATTCACCTCCCTGCCTGATTGCAATCAGTGGTGCTATTCTCCAACCGAGCTGTCTCGCAGCTGTGTGTAGGGGAGTTCCACTCGCGCCGAACAACAGGCCTCTTTGGATGAGAATTGTTGCCTGTGCTGTATCATTACTCCTGTTCACCCCTTCTTGGATGTCCAAATGTGAGTGTGTGAATGTGTGAGCCAGGGACGGAGGTGGGGGTTGGGGGGGGGGGGGGGGTTTGCCGTAACACAACTGTGAGGGCCGGTGTAATGATGTGATAGAAATCTCCTTATCGATCACCTCCTTTTAAACCGTCAATACAGCTCGGTTATAAAGCTCCACTTAAGCGTAATGACACGCGTGACCCGAAGAGCGGCACTCTTAGTGGTCTGTTTAAGCGCCAGCCGGTGTCTGGCGAATAGCAGGTTGTTTTCGGATGGGTGTGACTTGGAATGACACGCGAAACAGGCCTCGTTTCCAACACCTACACGGACTCAACCACCTTCACTTGTGCTGTCTGAAGCTCTGATTACAGAACTTTCAGCTTTTTTGCGTTTTTCTTTTCCATAAAGGACTGTCATGATTAGGCTCGCCAGGTACCTGCAGCCCCCCAATCCGCCCCGCTTTCAACCCGCCTCACTCCCCGCCCTTGCCCATTTTTTTGCAGAGCTGGACAGAAAACTTTTATGCGTAGCCCTTATCCATGATGATTCTGCACATAGTGTTGTTATGCGGTGATCAGTCATGCGGCGCGACCGTGAGGAGCTGCGGCGTTCGTTGGTCGCTGTTGCATTTTGGAGTCGCCGTGATAAATTCAGACCTCAAGCCGTCCCTTCCCTTGTCGTCCTTGACACACTTTTCCAAGGTGGACACGGTGACCCCATCAGCTGCCACAGCTCCCCCAGGACGGCAAGGCCCAGTGCCCCTGCTGCATCTATCTTTGCGGCCCCTCTGCTCCTATGCACCCACCCCCTTCAAATGCCTTGGGCTCACCCCCTGATAATACCCTCTCCAGGTTTGATTAATGCATGTTTACTTCAGCAGGTCAAACCATTTCGATAGAAGGGGGGGGGGGGGGGGATTAAGTGGAGAGGAGAAGTGCAATTATTCAGGACCTTGGTTTAGTGAGCTAGGTTAAAGATGCACGGACTTCACAGACACGGGCGGGGACAGCTAATTTGGAAGTCGCTGATGGCTTTGGACGTCGTACCTTTTGCAGCAAAACCGCAGTTCACATTTTCACCTTGCGGAAGGCCCTCCAGATATAAGAGCGACCCTTTACTCCATCCACTGGTTGGGGTGGAGGGAGCAGCTGGCTTTGTGCTGGAGAGTTGCACACGGAGTTGTGTTTGCACGGCCGGATGGGGAGAGATACTCCGACGGTGCTGTGGAGGCGTGAGCCACGCACAGAGCTCCCGTGCCAACGACGTGGGCGTTGCTGATGGAAACATAAACAAAGGCTTTCATGCTCTTAAAAGGGTCACGGAGCGGGCACTTGCTACTGACTCATCCTTGGTTTTCAAAGAGCGGCGAGCCCGTCGGGTCCTTCTCGCTCCCGGCATCTGCCCGTGGCATGTGCATCGCATTCATCTGCTCATTGTCGTTGGAGGTCGTTTTTTTTTGTGTTGTTGTTGTTCGTCTCCGAGCGTGTTTTCAACCTCGGCCGAGCGGAAAGAAATAGTATTTGCCGTTTGCCATTCAACATGGCTTTACACTATTGTAAAACACACACTCCCACGTGAAAGTCATGGTGAATGGGAGACGAACGCTGAAGCCGACACATCGCCTCCTGGTTCCCTTTTCTGCGTGGGATTGGCAGACAGGTACAGAGCCGCACGGCGCTCTCCTTAATTCCAATAGGTAAATCCAGCACAAAGACACATGGACCAGCTAAGCAGCTCTCACTTCTGGTGACCAAAACATCAGCTCACTGTTGCAGCCTCCCACTGACTGCATAGTCCACAAACACAACCCCAAACCTACCACTGTGAGGTCTTATGCAACCCTCTCCCCCTCCTCCATGATTCATGTCAGTTGCACATTGGTTATAATTCTCGCCTTGCATTTGCTGGTCTTCGTTTGACAGCACCGCCATTGTTAAAGTGATTGTGTTTCTGTTCTGGTGAGAGGGAAGCCGGGGCCCCGCCCCCCTCGAAGGGGCCCCGCCCCCTCACAGTACCCGCCTGTGGCTCCACAGGTGACCTAGAAGTGGCACATGGGAGCGAGTGATTGATGACATCATTTCACAGACGGTGGTTCCAGCTCCAGTCGTTTCTAGACGATGGGAACTGCTCCTCACTCTCGAATTAAAACTGGACGGCACGCGCTGTGCCCTGAGATTATCTGTTACTTGCTCTCATATATCACACCGCACATCTCCGGGTGTTTCCCCTGCTTTATAAGCTATCAAACCGAAAGGTCTAACCAAGCAGAAACTACAAGCCAGGGAGGTGACCAGTCTGTCCCGGGAGCAGTTGGGAGAAGTGTTCAGCTCGACTGTTAGGAGACCGCGACATGTCTTTGTCCTCTTAGTCTGCATTTGCACAGTCAGCCCAGACAGGAGTCCATGACAGCAGCCCTGAGTGAAGGCGTCACTATTCGTCCTGCTATACCCCCCCCCCCCCCCCCCCCCCCAGCCCTCCATCCCCATTGCGCATGACTTTGTCTCCGCATGGGCTGACCTTTTCCCCGGCGCGAACGCGGGCCGCGGCGCGGCTTTGATCTGACGGCGGGGCCCGTGTGCGCTGAGCAAGCGTCGTGACATTTTCCGGGACACGCGCGCGCACCGAGAGCTCTCACTGATCTCAGACGCGGCCGTAAGTGGAGTCTTGTATGTCACATGGCGTCAATGAATTATTCAGCTAGCTGGAGTGTGTTGAAAAGGCAGAAACGAGCGCTCCTTTGAACGTGAGCGTTACATGGCATTGTTTTATAGCTCTTCTTGACTGCTTTCAGCTTTTGGGAAATGGTGCTTCTAAAATTGTACAGATGTGTAGCCTACGCACGATTCTGGTTACAAAATCAAACATATTTGTATTTTCATAGGACGACAGAAGGATAGGAGCGTTATTTAGGGTGATAGAACAGTTAACATGCTGTTTGTACTATTTTAGATAAATGCCTGCCAACATTTCAAATTCTATTATGCCAACTGTAGTTTGAATCAGACATGTGTTCACAAAGAGAACGTGGCTATATGGTATAAGTGAACTTAATGCCATAAGAATGTTCCCAAGTGTACCATAAGTGCTCATATATCATATGAACGTACAAGCAACCTACTGGGCTGCAGTAATACACCGCCACTACTACTGGTAATAGACTACCACCGTAGAACTGGGCCTCTCGCTTAGCTGCTGTACTTTTGCAGATTCTCGCAACGTCTGGCGCGTTATTTGCAACTTTTAACCAGCCGACGTTTGGAGATTTGGTCACTATGATGAACAGATGAGACAGCTAGATTTTTTATGTATTCATTTGTTTATTTATTTATTTTTACGCTAATGCATCTTGGCATTGTCTTCTTTTGTTGGATGACTCATTGGACTGATAAGTAGGTAAATCGATATTTTGACTTTCGCCGGCGTTTTTTTTCTTCTTCTTTTCCGTCTTACGGGAAAAGGGACGGTAATAGAGGGAGGCTGTAAATAAGTGGAGGGGAGTTCTTGACAAATGAATCCATTAACATTTCCCTGTGTCGCCCGGCACGGAGATTTGCCGTTTATGGGGCAGAAAAAACAGGCCCGTAAATCTGGCCGGCTGTCCGCGCAGAGCGGAGCGAGCTGGCGCCCCCGGAATATGCCGCCCATGATGCAGCACTTTATCTCGCCCAGAAATGGCATCTTTATCTTCCTAAATTAAGTTTTGATTCCTTGCCACATACGGCGCCGCAAATCACTTTTAACACTGATATCAAGAGCCGCAGTAAAGTACGCCTGGGGCAGGAGAAAGCGGGAGGTTTTATTTTGTAGCGGCCGCTGTTGTCTGCAGCCAGGACTTTTACACTGTTGCCCTCTTTTACTGGCATAAACTGTCTTCTTCTCCTCACTGACGAAAGGGAGAGGGTGGAGGTGCGGGTGGTGCCTTTAAAAGGGGGGGTCGAGTCAAGGTTTATGGTCAGAATATATTTCCAATTTAAATCTGATTTTTAAAAGCGGTATATCAAAAAATAGGTTAGTCTGACTTCTGTTTCAGTTCACCGTGCAGAGCATAACAGCACGGCCCGAACTCAGCAGTTTCTCAGGGAAGATTGATGGCGTATCTTCAAGGACGCTGATCGCTCATGCAGACTGTTAATGTCTTTGTTAAGCGAGGAGTGGAGCTATCAGAGGAGTGACTGACAGGCCTTTCATCATTAAAGCACTTTTGAGTGGCAGGCGGCCGCGAAAGTGTACACAAGAGTACCGAGAGGCGGGGTAGATGCATTACTGCAATATCAGATTGCGAAGGAATACAAGCCCGCAGCTCAATCTGTTTCTTTGTTGTTTTCACCTGCTGGCGGGCCCTCCCCTCTCTGTGTGCCCCTGTCTGATTACCACTCGCAATTAATTAACGCATAATGGATGTTTAACAGTTTTACCACCATATCAATTAAGGTAAAAACTTCCACTAAAAGGTGATATGCGGAGAGCACTTTGTTTTATTTATGCATGAGTGTCTTGCTTGTCTGAATGCATTTATCTTTTCCTCTCGCGAGTCAGTGCCTACCCATTACGTAGTGTAGAGTATGCTGAGCTTCTGATATGGAAATAGTCTGATGCAGGTTTGATATGATTTGTTCTGGGGCTGTTCACTTGAATACCTGGGAGAGGCATAAGCCATTAAGTTTTGCTGCAAAGAATACACACACACACACACACACACACACACACACACACACACACACACACACACACACACACGTATGTATGTATGTATGTATGTATGTATGTATGTATATATATATATATATATATATATATATATATATATATATATATATATATATATATATATATGTGTGTGTGTGTGTGTGTGTGTGTGTATTCTTTGCAGCAAAACTTAATGGCTTATGCCTCTCCCAGGTATTCAAGTGAACAGCGTATGGAACAGAACTGTCACATAAAGGGCACGTTTATAGAGTAGGGAACTGGTGGAAGTTCTCTGAAGAATCGAAAGGCAATGATTCTGTACTTAAGGTATAGCCTTCATGGTCTTAACTCTGCCCTCTACAGGATGTACTACGTCAGGAGGTGCATGAGTGTGTACAGCTGTCTTAGTCCCCTGTAGTGTCTCATCTCTCATTAGCTACGCATTTTAGAAGTAAATAAGTATGTTCACAGAGCAATAAATGCAAGGATGATCTCCAACCCACTGGATATATTATACACTCTGAAGCATCAATACACTCCCACTAGGGTTAGTCACCTTACTGCAGTAAAACAAACATACAGTAGTCTGTCAGTGATATTTTAGAATGCCATGACCGGAGCGATTTTCTGCTTTATGAAATGTGACTAAAATGACATTGCAGGCAACCAAGTAAGAATGGTTAAAAAACCCCAAATCCTTATTTGAACTAAAATTCATTTACCTGAAGCAGATATTATCTCATTCATTTTGAAATAGCCATATGAATGCTGGAATACCAGGACTGTTGTGACTGCTTTCAGTTTCCGTGATGCGTTCCAAGTTTTGATTGACTTACTGGAGTAATGGATATTGTGAGACCTATGACAAGGTCCATATCTCCAGTCCATCAGAGGCAGAGTGAGAAAGCAATTTCACTGCAGCTCCTCAAGCTGGATTGCCAGTAAGATGCCAGTAAGATGTCAGTCACTCATTGACATCATTGTTCGTTTCTCGACAAAGCAGATGAGCTGATGAGAACACTACGTTTCCTCAAATTGCTCTTATGTTTATAAAAAGGCCAAATTGGGCACTCCAGCTTGTTAGTCACAAAGCCGACTGCCGTCTCCTCGTTCCTGAAAGTCGGCTTTGCAAAGACGATGGTACGCGATGCATAAGATTATTCACGCTGACCTGCTTTACGGGATTCGAAGACTCTTCAATGTGATTCCCTGCTAAATTGATATGCAATCATGTCTCTACAGAATGTGATTTAACCTTATCCAAAAGACATTAATAGTGAGTCTGATACACTAGAAAGCATTAAATATATCAAACATTGGAATGACGGCTTTATAATTTACATATTCAATTGTAATAACAATATGACGCCTATGTTTGCTCACTGACAGTGAGACTATTTCAGACATGTAGTGTTTGTGCCCACTTCGCTCTTATTAAGACAGCAGCTGTGGGAGTATCAAGTGGAAATTGCACTAGATAGAGTGGCAGATTATAAGAGACTACCTTTGCTTGGCTCAAACCACTCGCTCTTATTGGGGACACCGAGGAAAGGAAATGATGTCAAGGTGTCACCTCTGGTGTTCTATAGGAGCAGAGGGAGGCATTACTCAGTGAGTCTCCAGACAGGCCTCTCTCCCTCAGAGTTCACAGGGGAGCTGTGTTTCTCTTAGGCTGTGGAAGTGAATAGGACATCTAAGAGGGTTCATAAGCTTAGGTACACAGCCAATGCAAAAGGAGTATTATAAGGCTTAAACGAATGGAAATTAGGCAGGGACGAAGCTTTCATTTACAGGCTGAGTCCTAAGCTGTTTCAAAGATAGGCTATTCCTTAGCCCTGTAATGGAAAAAAAATTTAACTTATGGACCACAGGAGAATGCTTTCCCAGAAGCCTTCAGTGTAAGAAGGACTCGACAGGTCTGTTCTTGTTAGAAGCCATATCTAAGTAGTCGCGACACCTAATGTCACTTCATGACATCTTTTGTACCACTGCTATGGCACAGTTTTGCCAGTTGTGACCTAACACAGGCTGATATAACAGCTTGTGTCAGTGTCCAGACTTTTCCAAACCGGCCATTTTTTTGTCATGTTCCATGACAGGTTTTCTAAAGTACTGTAATCAGTGGAGAGCAATGTAGTTTGTTTTAGTAAAGATAATGAGGTGCAGAATCAACTGTTCATGGAATTATACATTTGAAATAATTAATATAAAAAAACTACTGTTGAATGAGAAAAATGTTTATTACATTGTTAGCATTATATAAACCTTGGTAAATGTATTGCTCACAAAGACCTGCTCAGAGTTTTTGCTTAAATAATATCTAACTTGCAAACCTCAGCCACGGGAAGAGTGTGAAATGTAAACCCCATAAAGATCAATTTGAGATAATTTGACCAATAAGGACAAGGAAACCTTATTTGTCGAATTAAGATGACATTGAAATTAATTAAAGACAACATTTTACACAACTAAATTTAATGAAGGCATCTCAAATGAACCAAGACAACCATTATTAGAATCATCTCACTGACAGATTTAACTGCGCAGTGTGAAATATGTAGCCCCTTAAAAAGTTCAAACACCCCATACGCAGACTTCTGAAGTTTTAATTAACACATTCCCCAGACTTTATTTGTGGCACTCCGAACAAAAGAATAGCTGAAATATTTAATGGCATATCCGTGCAAAACCACCACGATGAGACGTGGTGTATTCAGCTCTCAAAGTTCTACGTATGAAGTTATACAAGCAGACCACCCATGTTGATATTCACCTTCCAAGCATGCTTTCCAAGTTGTCACTCTGAAAGATTAAAGGGAGCGAGACTGAGTAGTCACTTGGTAACCGGAGTCATCCTTCGCCGAGGGCGTTTGTACAGTCCCACGGCCCGCTGTGCAGAATAGCTGGTTTCAGTTGAGCAAAAGTGGAATGTGGATGTGTCCGTGAAGATGTCCAACATCAAAGAGCAACATGTCCTGACTTTGCATGTGAGATTGCAGCGGGTCTGGCTTTTAAGGTTTTTTTTTTTTACTTTCCAGTCTACCCTTATTTGTAAAGACTTGCCAAGCAGAGATCACGTGCTGCTGAGTTACTGCTGGGCTGTTTTCAGGTCAGGGTGCGTGTGCATGTTCTGTGGACATTACGATATTTCACCGAATGATGATGTAGCACTGTTGTCAGTCACAGACGTCTTCTGCCAAACTAGCAACTGGCCTGTCTGTTTCAGCAGTTACAACATGGAGGTCAATATGTAACTCTTTAGCAGTAATCAGATAGAGATAAATGGGTAATACAGATACTCCTTTCTTTAGTCACTCACACACACACACACACACACACACACACACACACACACACACACACACACACACACACACACACACACATATATATAAAAGGTTATATATTATATCTTCTATACACACACACACATACACAACCATGAAGATAGGAAAGATTGATTAGATTATCCTACTATACACACTTCCATCTTATCATGGGTTAAAAAGTCAGATCCTGGGACAAAGGAACATAAGGTGTGTGCTACCCTTTCTTTCTTATCTTTACTCATAGTTCTGTTCCTGTCATAATTATCAATTTGTCAGCAATTAATGTGTCTAAATGAATATCTGGAGAGCAATGATATGAGAAGCAAATGTACTTTAAGGGGAAAAAGTAGTTTTGGTGATTAGATTCCTGAACAAGGTTGTTTTCTCCAGATCAATTGGGGCTATAGATCACACTTATGGGTAAAACATTAACAAAAATAACCTTGTTTCCACATCCTCCTTTGATGAATTTAATAAGTCTGTAGTTACATGGAACATTAATGAAACTGTGTCAAGAGCACATTGAATTATAAATAGGCTACAGATGTGAGAGAACAGTGTTTTTTTAAGGATTTGGAAGATATGACGGGTACTCATAAAAAAACAAATGCAACACAACTAAAATTTACATGGACCTGTTTTATCTAAAAATAGTGATCTAACTACAGAAAGAGGACAACAGCCCAACCAATAGAAACAAATAGCTAAACCCAACTGAACTGTAATCAACTGAATGTCCTATGCGACCAGTTGTATACCCATGTTCCTTGACTCCTGTCAGTATATATTGTTTTGGGGAACAGCGACGTATTGGCAATAATAAATACTAACGTTATTAAAGTTTAAAATGACAACGTTTTTTTCAATAGACTGCCCGGGGAGTATCTCATCTCAGTAGGCTAAATAAAAATGCCTGTCGGAGTTTGAAAAGCCATCAAATGTCCTAGACAGTGAAGCCTGTCAGATTATAACAGAACTGAAAGTGACTACAAAATGATTGTCGTTTCGTTTAAGCTTGTTTGGTAACACAGCTAAATCAATATAAATGACAAGACGAAGGTCCATTCCGTTATCCGGACCTGGTTTTCTCCGCGCCGCGTACACGCTCGACCGTATTTGGATTGGTGGAAGCAGCATGGCTGTGGCGAGGACCGTGCTCGTCCTCGGCTCTCCATCAGAACGCGAGACGCGCGCTCCAGACGAGGTGATTCCACCTTCCTTGGAGTGAAGAATCCCATTAACGGGTGGAGAGGAGAACTTCTCTGACAGACGCCGTTACCGGGCATGACCTTACCGCTGGGAGGGTGATATTCAACGCAAGTCGCCGAATTAGCGAAGCACTAAAAGAAATCGCACACACTGAGGATATTTACGTTGAAACGTTGATGTTTGAAGCAGTAGCGCGTCGCTCTGCTGAGGCGACTCTCGCAAGAGTGTTTTGAAACAAGAAACAGGATCCACAAAACCGCCCGATTAGTAGACCGTCGTTTTCATCGCCACTTGAAGTTTGGTTTCAGCACACCGACCCGACGCGCTGCACCCGCTTGCGTAAAACCATTTCAGCGGCATCGTACGGCGGATTTCTCGTGGTGCGGAGTTCGACTGTTCATATCATGGGAAAAAGTGGAAAGACTGCGAAAAGGGAAAGAAGGTGTATTGGATTCTTACCGCAGATGATTACTACTATATCAGTTTTTATGCTCACTGGCTTCGTCAGCATTAGTTTGGCTCAAGGTAAGAAATCCTCTGATACCTCCGACTCTTAATGACAGCCTAAGGTGTGGCGTTGTACTATCAAAGCCGCTCGTAGTGAAAAGTTGAGCAATATCAAAATAATAAAAGATAGAGAATATGTGTCCTACATCGGATTGTGAGACTGAGATATCGAAACTTGGGCCACGTATTGACACTCAACTTGAAACGCGTAGTTTAGGTTTCTGCGCTATTATCGCAAAACTAGCGTCCCTTTCAAACTAAAATTCCGTTACAATATTTACTGAAAATATCTGGCACAGAAAGATTTGACTTAGTACTGATCCTACTGTAAGTCAATGTGAAGTACCCAGCTAAAAAACAGCGGCAGGTAAAACGCTTAATGTGTGTCTGCTGATTATGAGATATTTTTGGCTATATGCTTTGATAATGAGATCTGGGCTAAACTTAGGAGTAGTAACTAAGTAATAGAATGTCTTTTACTTCCAATAAATTTATGGTATTAATCCCTACTGATTTTCTGTAATCTAGTGAATGTGTTGGACAAAGAATTTGAATATTTATAAAAAAATGTAAATAGATGTACCCATTTAAACTTATAATAATAATAATAATAATAATAATAATAATAATAATAATTATTATTATTATTATTATATAATAATAATTATTATTATTGTTACTACCATCTTTATTATTATCCTATTATTATGTAAATTAACCCATTGGTATGAATGATTGCTATTGTTCTGTGTGAATAAGCCCTCATTATGTTTAATGTACACATTATATTATGACGATATCGTCAAGGGTCATTTTATGACCACCCAGTTAACGGCTGTTATTAGTCCTGAAGTTCTGAATAATTATATTAAAAGTTTTAAAATATTGTGTTTTTTTATACCTGGGGTGGTCAACAGAACACGACAGCGAACAGACGACAGACCAAACGCTACTGGACACGGAGCAAAGCAGCACAATTAGTCTTTGGTACATTTTTTGGCCTGTAGTGTGGGATGATCGTGATAAAAGCGCGTCACCTTTCTTTATATGCGCGTGCCTCGGTTTAACCTGCAGTGCACTTCTGATATACGGATAGGTGTGCGCGACCACGACATGAAGTGGCCGAGATGGGAAATGTCTGAATTTGTGGAGTATTAACATAATTTAATACTCATCGTGAGTTATTTCTGTGTAACTTAAACCATGTTTGGTCATGAAGTCCAAAATAAACCAAAAGGAAATTAAATTTTACCTATTCACAAGAGAATCGCGATTTTTGGCGTTTATTCTTGGGACGCTATTTTTTAATGCCAGCATTTAATGAATTCGTTTTGAATTTAGAATCACACGTTAAGCTTCGTTGGCAGACATACTAACATGTGCTGTCTACAACTGAATGACTGTTAAAGAGTTATTTTAGTCTAGAAAGCAAATTATGATTTCAGGCCTCGGTTGGAGACCATCAAGAGAGCACAATATGATTTTCGAATGCATACCAAACAAATGTTTCCTTTGTTGAGATAATCAGATGTTGGATAAAGAAATGCTAGAAACGTTAAAAGTTGAAGTTATTGTCGTTTCTGAAACTGCAATGCTTGACATTTGTGTGTGCTTAAGGAGAAATATATATTTTATTATGACGAGTGGAAAATGATTGGAAATCTATGTTTTAGGCAGCGTTCCCGGTTTACTCTACCTGGGTTCATTAATCATTCAGAATGAAAACCTTGGTGTGTGTGTGTGTGTGTGTGTGTGTGTGTGTGTGTGTGTGTGTGTGTGTGTGTGTGTGTGTGCGTGTGTATGTGTGTGAGTGTGTGTGTGTGTGTGTGCTTTAATGGTTGATGTTTTTCCTTCTGCATTCCTTGAACTTAGCGTTTGTTCAGGCTTTCTTTGCTAACTAATGCATTCAATTAATTTTCTCGCTGACGTTCAGATTATTGGAGTGATGGGGTGGAGTGAGGGCTTCTCGAAAGCTCTAGTGTCAGGTTTCGATGTGTGGAATGTTCCAGAAGACAAGTTATCGCTCAAAGCGCCGGTGTAGCTTTTTTCATCTTCATTTTTGATGTTGGGCCCTTTGGTTTAAGGGCTGGAGATGATTGCTATCCAGGTAAACAGTTTTAGTCATTTTCCTGACACACAGGGATGACATAAAGACCCTCTCCCCCCATTAAAAGCCAGTTTGCCAAATCTTCTCCCCAGCAATGTTTGACATAGACTTAAACCCTCTCACAGTGGGGCTCTGGGACATTTTTGGTTTGCATTCTTGCCCCATGCAGGTGGCTGGCTTCTGCTGATCTTGTAGTTATGGAGATCTCTAAAAAAATGCCATTATGCCTGACCGAAATGAAGACAGTAACCAGGGAACTGCACAATGGCCGTGTTATACTGTTGAATGTTGTGTGTTCTCCCCTTAGGCCAACACAGGCATCTGAAAGTAGTGGTTATTTTTGTCCAATCTATTCCTAACATCCGCGTTGAGCTAAGAAAATGTCACCGGGATATGGATATTCCATGTGGGGATAGGACTGTTAGCAACTTTATCCAGCAGCGTCAAGGCACACTCCACAATCTTGCATAGTTAATGAGTAACATGGAAAAGGAGGAAGGCTAGCCAGCTCCAGTTTCTGAAGGACACTGCAAGATGACATAATCCCCTCCAATCCTGAGCCCCTCCGAGGACAGTGACATTGACTACAAAGGCAACACGAACCAATGCCGTTCCATGTCCATTAAGAAGTCAATATTCAGGGAGGACACTGTCCGCATCTAATTAATGGACTCTGTTTTTTTTTTTTTTTAAGTTTGTGATGAGCTGCACACATTCCCAAATCACTTGGGGACCGTTTCTTCACAGCTAAAGTACTTCCCAGTTTAGTTATTCGAGAGTTACTCTTCTTGAACAGCAACTGCTATCCTTCACTGGAGATTCTCCTTTTCTCTGCTGTCTGCCCCCCCCTCCCCAAAGTCCCTTCCATCACCCCTCTAATTTCCCCCTCACTCTACACTTGTTTTAATCAAGTGTGCAGAATCCAGCTTAGAGAGGATCAGAAGCCGAAGTGCAGAATCTGGCTTTGCCTCTTGGCACTTTAGACTCTCCTCGCCTTCGGGGAGAGACGGCGGAAGAGAGAGAGGGAGGTGGGGCGATCGACAGACTGAGTGGTGCTGCCATCCAGGGGGGCGTGGCAGTAGAGCCGACATCTCAGGCCTCAAGTGTCCACAAACGTTCGCAGCAGAATAAGTGGGGACAGTGGCGCGAGAGTCAAGGGGGAGTTGGGAGTGGCGGTCTGGGGGTGAAGAGCACAGCGTCCACTCCAGAGAGACTTTTAACAGGGCGGGAAAAGGTTCCCCCCTCTGCCTTCCCTCCGCCACCCAGATGGGCGTCCGGATTTGGGTCTGAAATCAGCCCGGCTGTCTGTTTGAATATGCAGATCCTCCGTGGATGAGAGCCTAAGACGTCAAACGTGTGTAAGCCGTGCTCTGGTGTGCCGCTTTCAATCCTCCCCCTCCTCGCTGTCCTATAGTCCATGGAGTTTGGCCAGCCGCGATTGTATCGTTCGATGTTCGCAAAAGCTCCAATGAAAAGCGGTGGAGTATGGGGGGGGGGGGGGGGGGGGGGGGGGGGGGGTTGTTACTTCTCCACGCTCCTCCTAAGCGGACAAGGCCTCCTTGTTTGTGGACCCAGCGCATAATGGCTGTGGCAAAGCCGGACCAAAGCAAGCCCACACAGCCCACTGAGCTGCTCACAGCGCCAGTTCACTTTTTCCATGCCTTCGTCTCTCTCTCTCTCTCTCTCTCTTTTCCTCCTTCTGTCTCTCTCTCTCTCTCTCTCTCTCTCACTTGCTCTGTTTGCCCTTTGAGCTCTGTTTACGGAGCCTGATCCTAATCAAAATATTTTCATTGTTCAACCTCCTTAAAAGCAAAAATGTTTGAGGGGGATGAGATGGAGGGGAGGGACGGCTACGCAGGTGTGGGCCGGCGCACGCTCACGCCGCGACGTCCGCCTTAGCCGCCAAAGCCGGGGATGCGCGAGTGTTATTACTATCATCATTACGCCAGCGGCTTCCCTCATCACCGAGCGGTGGGCTCTCAGGGGCACTGCTAAGGTTACAGCCATCACGCTCGATCTCCAAGTACGTTCTTAGAGCACAAAGGCGGCATTGTGCACGCAGGAGACTGCCACAGAATGACCCAGCACGTGTAATGCGTAGGTAATTCCCTGAGGATGACATGATGTAGGGCACTTTAAAGGCTATTTTTTAATTTTGGGTGGGGCGTGTGAGTGTGTGAGTGTGTGTGTGTGTGTGTGTGTGTGTGTGTGTGTGTGTGTGTGTGTGTGTGTGTGTGAATGCATGTTTGATGCATGCACTCATCAAATATTCGTGCACCTTATCTTGGCCCCCTGCCTTGAGGGTGCCTGCGCGGTCTGCCGGCCTATAACTACTCTGAGGCAGGGTTTTGTGTTTGTGTGTTTGTGCGTGTGTGTGTGTGTGTATGTGTTTATATGTGTGTGTTGTGTGAGTGTGTGTGTGTTTGACGAAGGTGGGGTGGAGGGGGAGGTGGTAATTACTGTGAACAGCGTCTTGCTGAGGTTGCACCTCGTCCCACCTGACGTCACCCTCCCCTTCCTGGGGGCGGGATCTGTTGAGCCGGCTGCCCACGGAACTGGCCTGTGTCCGGCTCTGCAGGTAGGTGAGGCAGACCAAAGCCAAGCAGTGACTAACTCTTCCTCCTCAGTTCTTTGTTGGAAGGAAAAAATGGGAGTGGGGGGCGACGGAGTGAGCTCAATTAATCAAACCCTGTCACCTCTGAAACTACTGTGTGTGTGTGTGTGTGTGTGTGTGAGTGTGTGTATGGGGGGGGGGGGATCAAAGTGCAAACCTTCAGTTCTATTAGCAGTCCATTAGTGCAAACCGTTGCAAGTACCAACACTTCGCACAGGCATTCCGATCCGGAAGAATCCTACCCGTCTGTCGTCAGTGAGAATGTCGCTCTCCGTAATGAGGCTGTCATTTGCATTCATGCTCACATTTGAGCGTGTGCGTTTCTGTGCGCGTCATACATTGTTTTCCCCATGTACGTGTCTGTTAAGTGTCTGTTCCTCAGGGTTGCAGGTCGCCTCGTCACACCTGTGTTGTGGTCACGCCGACACACTATCCCTGCCTTTAATGATACTCTGCCCAACGACTTTCCCTTTGAAATCCGAGCCCGGGCGCTCTTTGTTTTTTTGCTTACGGAGGATCTTGTTTTCAGTATGGACCCTCTGTGCCCAATTATAGGTGTGGATCAGAGAAGTGTAATTCACAGGCTCGACTCAGCGTGGAGAGGGTAATTGTGATCAGGAAATGGAGAGAGAGATGAGAGTTATTACCACTTGAGAGGGCTGCTTTTTGGGGTCAGTGTGGAGAGGACGCCGATCTGGCTCCTCTTTTGTAATTCACAGGACAGTGCCATCCTTTTATTTGACATCTCTTCCCCTAGTGACCCAACCTAGCACGCAGGCACAAACATATATATATATATATATATATACTGTAAATAGCACAAGGGGAAAGGTGCACTAACACCTTTCTCCTTGTGCTATTTACAGTATATATACAGTATATATACAGTATATATATATATATATATATATATATATATATATATATATATATATATATATATATATATATATATATATATATATATATATATCCAGTCATGCTAACAGAGTACCTGTGTCCTGTGGCCTAAAGCACTTACTGTGTTCCTGTGCTGAAATGGTTTTTTGACCTGCAGAGTGAAGCAAAGACACAGGGGCTTTTTACCCGGGAATGGCAGCAGGTCGTACGCCCGCAGGAGAGGGAGCGCGGGCCGCTTTCCTGCGGATTAGTAACGGAGGTGGCGGAGGGGGGTGAGGAGTTTACCAACGTGCTGCGTGCTGCACTCGTGTACCGCCACTATAAAAAAGCCTGGAGTAGTGCCTGAAGTGGCATCGGAAACAAGGCTTTAACCCCCAGCCACCCTCCTGCCCACCGGCGATGACGCTCACATGATGTGGCGTGAAGAGGCTGGGCTGTTTGAAGGCCCCCGCAGAGATGTCACAGCCTAGCGGGCCAAAAGTGGAGCAACGTGAGCCCTTTGCTTCTCTGGCCTGGGTCCCTCAGTCCACCCAGAGCTGTTTAATAACACAGGTCAACAAAAAAAATAAAAATTTACTGGTGCCCAAAATATTTTCAGTTTTGCCAGATTGGCTCAAGTTTTTGAGATTTTTGGTATCTTATTTATAGCACTTATATAGCATTAGCATATAGCATTTATAGCACAAGAAGAAGTTGTAATAACGATCTAGACACATTCTGTTACATTTGTGGTGAATATACACTGCAAAAACATAGAAGAAACATAACAGACTTCATAAAAAAGTGTATTTGGCCTATTTTGGGGTTATGCTTGGGGACCAAGACAAGTCTTGGGCACCACACATAGTGTGTTTTTTTTACACATTTCACGAAAAATCTCAAAAACTTGAGCCAATCTGGCAAAACTGATGACATATTCAGAATCAGCACCCCAAAGTTACCCTAAATTCGTTGAAATATCTTTGGCCCCAAAAATGCTGTTGACCTGTGTAATCGGTGGCCCATCGGGTGGCCTGTGCACCCTGGGCTACATGGTCTTCTAGGAATGTTTAGACTCATTGCTTTAGTTTATGATATTGCACCAAGCACAGCTACCCAACATAGCTATACAGCCTTGCAACCCAGCATATCTACTCAACATAGCTGCACAGCCTTGCAACCCAGAACGGCCACCCAACACAGCTACACAGCCTAGCTACTCAGCATAGCTACCAACACAGCTAACCAGCATAGTCACCCAACATAGCTACACAGCTTTTCCAAAGCATCTCTCTCTGTCTGTCTCTCTCTCTCTCTCTCTCTCTCTCTCTCTCTCTCTCTCTCTCTCTCTTTCTCTGTCTGACTCTTTCTCTCTCTGCCACGCTTTGGTTTCATGTTGTATCTTAATGTGAATACACTAGGAGCACTTTATATTATTTGTATTTATGGACTAGGCTGATAAACCGGTTAATTTCTGCTGCAGAGCATCCTGGGCAGGCGGGGGGCAAGCCAGGGGGGGCACAGGCGAGGGGCAGGTCAAGGGGAGGGGGACACTGGGGGGGGGGGGGGGGGGGGGGGGGCTTGGGGGGGGGTTAGGCGGCCACAGCTCTGCTGGCATGCAAACAGGCAAAGCCCACACGCTCCCATATCCTGTCCCTGGTTTATCAGCGTCTCTGTTATTCTTCAGGCGGGCTGACGGAGGATGAAAGCATAGCGCAGATAAATGTTTGTGCCTTCCTGGTTTTATGGGGCTTAAATAAAGACCATACATTAGCACACTACTTTGAGGATTTTTTTGCTTACTCTATTGAGCACTGTTTTCCATTAAGGGTACCATGCAGGTCAGTGGTGATAAGAGCACAATGTCAGTGCCCCTGCTGTCTGGACCCTAAACCCAGTGCAGTGTGTGTGTGTGTGTGTGTGTGTGTGTGTGTGTGTGTGTGTGTGTGTGTGTGTGTGTGTGTGTGTGTGTGTGTGTGTGTGTGTTGGGTGGGAGACATTATGTGCAATAGCCCACTCTCAGTTGGGTAATTAGAGGAACGGTGCTCCGGGGGAGGCCGAACGTTTTAGCTGATTGTACCCTGTGTAATGCTCAGAACCTGAAGTCTCTTATTACCATCAGCAGGTGCTTTATGGGGGATGTTGAAGACGTGCAGGGGAAATGCTCCCTTGACTTCTGGGGCCAAGGTAAATGAGGAAAGAGGTCCTAAAATATGAAACAGGCCTCCCGTGAGGCATGTGTGTGTGAGTGTGTGTGAGGAGGGGTTTGGCTTGAGGTCCTCTGCTGGGGCTTTTCCAGAGGTCGATATTCCGAGTCGGAAAGCCCCCCTGTCTAATCTAAGAGTTCCATGCTTCTGGCTCCTGGACTACGTCAGACCTTAGTCAGAGAGAGATAAAGCACCCTTCTTCACTCTGGCCTCCGGCACATCTTTACATGTTCTGTGTGATGTCGAACCTGAGAATCAGGTATGAGGAATGAAAAAATCCCACCAGATAAAGATGCTCGAATTCTCTGCATTCATCTTGCGGCAAGCAATCTTTTTTTTATAATTTGTCCCATACTTCTTTCGCTGAGTTATCTACAAAACTGCCAGAACAGCTCCTTAAACTGTGCGAGCCATTAGGGGAAAGCTTCAGTGAGTGTGTGTCACAATGTCAATGTTTAATGTTGTTTTTTCAGCCTGTTAAATGAGGTGCTAAATTAGAGCCCCGTATTGTGTGATCAATTCTACGCAGGGCTTGCGCAGGGGTGTGGAGAGAATGCGGAAAAAGCGAACTCTCAGGAGCGTCTCGCCGCGAGTACGATTGAAATTTATGAGAGCTGCGATTTTTTTTTGCCTGTGCTTTCTCACGTCTGCAGGTCAGAGCCTCCAAAAATGTGTTTTTCTTTTGCGGTGCACGATCACACTACAAGGAATCATCCCCTTTTGTTTCCTATGACCGAATCTCGGCAGAGTCCGAACACTGGCCATTCTCTTCGGAGTCAGACGAGAACGGGTACGGGTTGGGTACTGATTTGTTTTTTCTCTTTGTCCTGTGCAGTTTTCTACACACGGCGTTAGCCGGTGTGCGTGGCAGCCCTGAACTCAGCACTTCTGAGATTGTGGAGCCACATTCTCAGGCTTGGTCTCCAGGGTCCCGGGAGCCAGGAGTGCTTAAACTGGGCCAAGCTCGCTGGGGCTAATTTTACAGGCGCTGGGCCGACAGTAAGTCTCCCTAATGAGGGCTTTCTGCTTGGCCTGACACAGCCTTGCTTATCACACCCCCCTTTCTACTCCTCCTCAGTAGGAGCGCGGAGGTGAGCGTAGAGAAGGAGCAAGCATGACGTGCAAGTGTGAGCGAGACGCAGGGGTTAGGGAGGTTGTTTCACAGAACCCAGGCCGGGTGCCTGGACCAGGGCCTCGGACCTCAGACATCCTTAATTCCATCCTCCGCCACTGCTAGAGGCCACATTAAATTCACCCTGAAAGGACAAACATGGGCTTGATCTGTCCCCATCTGCTGATTAAGGCCGACCATTTTGAGTGGAGATAAAGGAAATTGGTAGCTGGTTGAAGAAGGGAATGAGGGGAGTGTGAAAGCGGCCTCTCGTGGGGTTGTAGAGAGGATGTGAGGAACACATCGCAAACTAAACAAGTATAGTTTACCAGCCCCAAGGAAGATGTCCAAACATAGACGAGGAAGTGAATAAATAATGAATCCTGTCCTGAAGTCATCTAATGGAAGCGACTAACGGCCAGCAGCTAAAGTTGCACTTCAGCAGTCTGCCGTGGCTGGACAAAGACGCACGGGCAGTAAGGGATTTCTTTTTTAGTGATGGCCGTCGAAACCTCAGAATCAGGGCTTCTGGCAATTTTCTGACTCCTTCTGAATACTTCTGACTCCGTGTAATGCAAAAGAGCTTGACTTTCTCTTTGTTGGGGTACACAACGTCAACGCATGTATTTCTATATAAAATTTTATCTGTCGTATTTTTTCCCTCTCCCTCCGCCTGAGAAATGCAGCCGTGGTCCCCGCATTTCAGTCAGGGGTCATAAACCTGACCGCATGCAGTTGAATGCACACAAGTCTGCTCCATGATGTAAACTGATACGCCATTATGTGGGGCATTAGGCATTCCCCGGAACACTCTCTCATGGAAAACAAACAATTCACTCACAGTGTATGAAATGTGTGGAGTCAAGGCAGGGAGTGGGGGTGGAGAGGGTGAAGAGAGTGGAGGTGGGGATGGGGGGTGGCTGGCGCGCATGGGGCGGAGAGATGCGTCAGCTCCCCTGCCGGCTTCTGGCTGGCGTCTGTGTGGGCCCGGGAGTAAAAAAGGCCAACCCACGGCCCGTTCATGAGCTCGGCCCGCGCTGGGGCCTCCTCATCGGAGGAGCCGTCATGTTTGAATTATAGGTGCAGAATGTTCGCCTTCAGTAGCCGCACACATAAATTTGCTCGCAAGCACAACCCTCACGCCTCTCATTTGCGAGAGAGCGCGTCGGTAAATCTCCTCCATGGTTGTTCTTTCAATGAGGCCACCAAAAAGAGAGTTAGAGAGAGAGGGAGAACATGTTTTTTTTGCATGTGTGTTTCATCGGTGTTACAGTGAGGGAAGTGTTTTATCACACGGCCTCGGTCCAGCGGCGCTGAGCCTCGCCAACAAAAACACTGCTCTGGGTGTTGGGAGGAATGGGCCGGCGGAGAGGGACGGGGGGGCAGTGGCAGCACAGTCCCCGCCCACCCATCAGCCATAACGTCAGGTGAGGAAGAATCCGGACACGTTAGCCACCTCTGCTCCGGGCCTCGTTGCGCTACATTCCATTTTGCGTTGAAATGTCTTGCAAGCACGCGATGCGCGTGCAGCTCCGAGTTTAGTGGAGAACGCGAGTGCTCGTGATCCTGTAAGACTTCCTCTCCCTGTGCTCGTCATGCACGCATCATTTTGTACGGAAATCGGATCTTATTTTCGCACTGCTTTTGGGAAGAACGGGAAACAAGGAGCTGACTGTTCGCTTCCTGTACTATGATTCTTAACCCTGACATCTCGCCGCCGCGGTCAAATGAAATATAGCTAGCGTCATTTACGTGTCGGCCGCGCACTTTTCATTTTTTCCCCAACATCCTCTATTTGCTTTAAGAGATGCTTAAAACATGCAGGACATTAATGTCAGGAAGCTGGCTCTCAGCCTTCTCAGCGTCCAATAGCAGTTGCAGTTGGAGGAACTAGAAGATCCGTGGCTAGCCATGTTGGTCTGGATTTGTCTGTATTGCAAAGGAAGGCGCTGGGCTGATGTATGAATGCAGAAGGACTAACAGTCTGGCTGTCACTGAGCCTGCTTCCCCAGGCTGGTTCCTAAGGCTCTGTCACATCTCATCAGCACTTCTCCTCACCTTCGCTTCCCATCCCTTTCTCACTTATCTTTTGTCTTTCTGGAAGTTTCTCCGAGATGCAACTCGAGCTACATGGGGAGGTAATGACTTTGAAAGACATTTTTTCCCCTGTAGATATTCTGAAATAATATATTGGAAAAGGCCCAGCAACTTGGCACAGTCACAGTTGCACAGTGGTCTGTGGGGTTTGCTAAAAAAAAAAACCGTCCCCTCGGTTCAGTAATCTGCAAATGACGATAACGATTTCGACGGCGGATTCGGTAACTCCATACCGTCGTGCTCATGCGGCTCCCTCTGCACAGGTCTCCCTGCCATGCTGTTGTGATTACATGCGTGTGGCTCAACAGCCTGGCTTTTATTTGAAAACAGTAGTCCCATTTTCCTTTCTGCTTGGCTGCCGGAGATGTCTCGAGCGCAGATCGAGCCGACCGCCTGGGTGCGACCGCTGCTCCAGTTTCTCTCTGAGATGTGTTTGAGATGAGGCTGATAATGATTTGCTAACTAGTGCCATGCACTGCAGATCTCAGTCAGCACTTCTATCCCTAGAATGTTTCCAGAGTTGCAGTAAAGATGCTGGTAATCAACTCGCACGTGCACGAGAACGTACGGGATGGCTAGTTATGCAAAACAGCGCTACCCTGCACCATCCTAATTGTTTGCCTTTGCAAGGTTTCGTTTTTCAACCGCAAAACAAGCTTCTGAGGTCTTTTCTTGGGTCTTTTCAGAAAGGGAATGTAGGCCATATGCAGATTTTGCCTTTGTGGTGTGCAGTCATACAGCAAATGCTTTAGATTTAGACCCCCCCCCCCACACCCCCCGTAGCTCTTTTAGCTGGTTTTAGGATCTAAAACATGTTTGCCTCATCCATCTTGTGGATAAGATGAGGCATTTCCTTGGGCTCCAACTGGTAATTTTCCACTCCTGTATCCCAGCTCATATATTTTTGCTGCTTCACCTATCTTACCGTAACCAGGGTCGGGTCTGGATTTGCCTGGGGCCAAATTTGCCTGAAAGCCCCACATTTCTTCTCAGATCAGACTACATTAAAGGGGGAGGATGGATGAAGCCGACCTAGCCTTATGCATCATCGCAGATGGTCATAACCCAAAAACCCCCTACAGTCTCGCTGTGGCGTGGCCCTGAATGTGAATAGCACCAGTCAATGGCCTTTTCCCTTTATTAATCTCATCTTGGGCTCATTTTGTCTTGTCTATTCTCTCTCTCTCTCTCCCGCACACACACACACTAAAGATAAATAACCGTTCAGCAAAAGGTTTTGGATGGTAATTGACAGGCCATGCTAAACAAATCCACTTGCCCTCTGCTGGGGCCGCCTCCCTCCCTCTCCATCTAATCTAACTAATGCTCCTGGTTTGTGTGCTGTATAGTGAATTGAAAACAGCCCAATTCAATACCTGATCCATATCGCCCCGCCAAGTTGCATGCACATTAGCTGTTTCTCCACAGCTCAAGTAATTGTGTTACAGCACTCTGAGCCTGTAACTATTAGGGACTTATGCTGTCCTGGCTGTTGTTAATCGTAGCCTCTACGGGCTCCAAGGCCCGGATTAGGGCACTGACGGAGGGAGGGAGTGAAGGACAGAGATGAAGGACTTCCTCTTCCTCCAGGCCCTCATGCCCCTGCTACCTATCTTCATTCCAGCAGCCAGGAATAATCTGGAGCCCACAGCAGGTCTTATAAGTTCTCCCCGGTCTCCAGTGCATTTCTCTTCCCCACTCCTTGATAAGCAGTAGATGCTTACGAAACAGCCAACTCAATTCTTACTTGGAAAATGGCACAGAAATCCTCTCCCCAACTGCCCGTGGAAGATTTCAGGATAGAACAGTATGTTTTAAGAACCTACAGCAGGCCCAGTAAAATGAAAAAAATGCATATAAGACATAAGGTCCATAAGTGTTTTGGTCTCTTCTTTGGTGACACTTCCATGTTGCCCAGGATGTCTTGGGAATGTCAGGAGAGGAGTGTGGGTAATGGGCTTCCTCAGGCCAGATAACTGTGGGCTGGGTGAAGGGAGTGGGGGGCTCCTTCTCCTGCTGTAATCACTAGATTGCTGAGGCTTGTCTTTCATCACGCTCTCCGCACTGTCTTCTGGGAGACGAGACGGTCTGCCGGCTGCGGAGAGGCAGGGGCGGGCCGGGGATCTGGTTTCACCGTTTCAGGCTGACTGCTTTTTGCAGGCGGCGTGGCAGTGGGATATGGGCCCTGCACGAATAAATGACCCGCTCCTCCTCCACCGCTTCTGGGTTTGCTTCTGCTAACAGTGGTGGTCGGCAGTTTATCACACGGCAACGACGGGAAAAAGCTGGGGTGGAGCAGGGCAGAGCAGGACGACTGGCTCGCCGTGGTAGCAGTCATCAGTTCTGGCCTCTTTAATGGAGACGTCAGTGTGAATCCAAAGAGCAGCTCTTTAAAATTTTATAACTTGGAAACGGCTGATTTATAGTGATGGGTTTCCGCAAAGTTCCCGAGCAGCAGAATATCTCTGTCAATACTGATACGGAATGAAGGGAACTCGGAGAACAAAGGAAGCGGAGCTTGGGCGTGTGTGGTAAGACCGCGTTGCTTATCTGAACCAATTAAGGAGCCGACGTTCGCAGGGGCACGGAGACGACTCGGTTGTTCTGAAAGAGTATGAGAGGTGAGAGGGTGCAACGTGTGGCCCTGACATAGCAAACCAAACTAGCAGACCTACCCCTCCTCCGACCCTTGCAATCTCCCCGTGACCTCGGCGCCTGCCCTCTGACCTCCACAAAGTCACTTAAATCATTATCTTTCCAGCCTCTTCTCTCCCAGGTCCCGGAGTGCACCGCAGGCCTACCTGCCAGCTGACATTTTGTGATCAATTACGACAGACATGGGTATCTGTGTCTGGGAAGCTCCCTGGGGGCGGATTTGTCAGAGGTCTGGGGGCAGGTGGGGGGGTGGGGTGGGGTGATTAGATATGCTTGTGAGGAGACATGGTGGAAGTGTAAGGGCAGACAGTCATCTCACCCAGACACAAGGCCTGTTTTGTCATTGTCTCCGTCCACTCCATGTTATCCATCTACCAGAGGCTTAGGGTAAACGAAGACCCCGCCGGGTTAATGAACAGCCAGTGAGCGCGCTCGCTCCGGCCAAAATCTAAGGGGGAAGAAAACGGCGACAGCGACGCAGAGGACAAGGGAGAGGGGAGAAGAGGACAGCAGGTCCGTGTGGCTTAGTGATTCAGCCCGACACTGACAGATAATCCCTCAGTGGGAGAAACGAGGAGAATTTATGGGAGCGATGTGCCCAGAGAGACGCTAATCCCCTGTTCATGCTGTTGTCTGTGGCCTCCTCCCCGTCAGGTGCGGGAGCTGTTGCCAGGAGTCTCAAACCCCCCCCACATACACACACCCCACACACACTCCCCCAGCCTCACACACACAACTGCCTCAGAGTTGCTGGAATTCACTCATCCCTCTCCACCTTCCCCAGACCCCCACCACCACCACCACCCCCACACCCCACTCATTGACGCTCTCCCCGCCTGTCGTCTTTGAAGTGGTGTTTGTTTTTGCTGAAGTGCCCGGGCTACATTAGCCCCGAGTAATCCTTCCGCACCGGCCTCGCCGAGCCCTGTTCGGCTGAGGTTCACAAGCCTCCAAGACACACAGGGGCCTGATTAAGCGCCATTTGCCAACCCTCGTCCTGTCGCAGGGACACCGCGCTGCTCCTGACTTATTGTCCTCTGGGGACGGCACAATGGACTGTCCGTTGTGTCTTGTTTTTTTTTTTTATGGAAGCGATATTCATGGACCCTCGTAGAAGAAGTTAAAGGGTTTTTGATGGGATTATGAGGTTCCATGCATAGCCAGTGCAATCTTTTGCATAGCTGCCAGTTCTGGATGCTGTGCAAAGCTGCCTCTAATCCAAAGGGGCACATCTGCTCCCTTCAAGGTAAAATCAACAAATAGATTCAGCGCGAGAGAGCTTCTTGTTCTAATATCCCTGCTTTCCTGTGGCGTTCTTTCATTACACTCTTAAATGTATGTTTAGAGAACCCTTAGTGTCAGGTAGAACTTTGTCTGGTGAATTATTAACAGAGTGAGTCACAGTGAGTGTTCTACATACCAAAAGTCCCCCACACGGGCGGCGGTTCTTTATAGAGCACGTTTATTGCACGGTGACCCAGGATGGTTTTAGAAACGTATCAAAATAAAGAACACTGCCCAATTACTTCCGAATTCTTGTTTTTCTGCCTGTGTCAACCTCTTTCTTTCTCTCACAGAGAAGGGTCAGAGTGAGGATATCCTGTCTCTCACAGAAGCCTCTTTCCCGCACTGCTTTCCTGATGAGGGACTCTTGGGTAAACAGTTTGGGGTTTTGGCCACTGTGTTCTCGTCATCATAATGCGATGCAGGTGAATAGTGGGGTGAAGACGGCATGCAGTTCTGACCCAACTCAGGTCCCAGACTTGTAATTAAATACCCCAGACTACTCAGGACTTTCCTTCACCGGGGGGGACTTCATCACTGTCAGACTTTGATTACACCACTCGTGAAGTATGCTGCTTAGCATACTGCCTGCTTTTTTTAATCTGCTGTCAAACCTTGTTACAAAAGTCTGCTTGCTCATGACCTGTGACCTTGCCAGCACCTGGATTTTTTAGCTAAGGAAGTTTCTGGCACATGTTGTGTGTGTGTGTGTGTGTGTGTGTGTGTGTGTGTGTGTGTGTGTGTGTGTGTGTGTGTGTGTGTGTGTGTGTGTGTGTGTGTGTGTGTGTGTGTGTGTGTGTGTGTGTGTGTGTGTGTGTGCGTGCGTGCGTGCGTGCGTGCGTGCGTGTGTGTGTGAATGTTAATGTCTGAATGAGGTTGGGGAACTGTTGCCGTGAATTTGTTTTCTAATAATAGTTGGGGTATTTATCTTGAAGACCATCTTTTGCCTTCTGTCTGTAAGCAGTGGGAGAAAGGAGAGTAAGTAAGAATCTGGTTGCCAGAGTGCATTGAATTCTCCACAATGGCTGCTTTTGTCTTGCTTGTGATAACATAATTGGACCCCAGGTACCAGCCTCACAGACCGGAATTAGTTTTCACTGTGTGAGGTATAGTGAGATTTAATGTGCCACGTATCCATGCAACAAAAAAGCCTGTGTTTTTTCCATATAGCTCTTGTCTTCTTTTGCTCAGGCTGCAAAAACGCAGCTCTCCAGATGAGAAGAGAGGAGAATAAACAGGCGTGTTTTCCCTCTACCCACTGACATGCATCTCCTCAAAACATTAAGCTCCGGCTCAGTGCTGTGTTTTCTGTTGTTTGTATCCATTTGCTGGTTTCCATTACATGTGACTCTGCCCACAGTCCACTCTGACACACTATACAGCCCTACAAAAGTCCCCTCCGCAATCAAGGCCTGTTTACCAGCTCCAGGTCAAGATGCTCTCCGTGTCGTTTCCCCTCAGCGTCTGACTCAGAGGCCTCACGTGCTCGCGTGTGAGAGCCACTCCTCCAGCGCTCTCGCGTGCACCGACTTGGAGTGCTTGAGGAAGCAGGCGGCCGAGAAAGCCAAGCGCCCCCCCCCTCCCCCCCCCAGAATATCAGGAGGAGTTGTCAGCCCCCTCCTCTCACTGTCTTCTCAATCTTTCTTTCTCTCTCTATATATTGCTCTCTCTATCACTGTATCTGTCGCTGCTCTGTCCAGCTCTCTTTCTCTCTCTGTAAACAAGCATGAAACAAGAGGGTCCTTCATCAGCCTGTAACACCCAGCGCCGCTCATGCCCCTCGTGCCCCTCGCGCCCCTCGCGCCCCATTACCTCTTCCCCATGTTTGCTCTTCCATTCCAAATATTGTTTCATCGCTTTGAAGAAAAATGGCAAAACATCTGCGCGGGAGTCTCTGAGGACTGAGCCACTTGGGTGGTGGAGATGGGGGGTGGGGGGAACTTGTGCTTGGGTCGGTCCACTAGCGTGGGGAGGGTGTTTGCTTGGGTTGGTCCACTCAGTAGTAGGGGATTGGCAGTGGGGGGTGGGGGGGGGGGGTGAGTAAATTGGTCTGGTTGGGCCCTGAGATTGTGATGGGCATGACTTGTGCGCAGTGCTTTTGATGGCGACGGCTTTGGACGTAAACAGCATGGCCTTTCACAATTCTTACCTAATCCTGATTAACTTGCTAAACCTCAACCCCCCCCACCTTAACATTTATTTTTCTAGACCGTTTTTTCCACTGTGGCCTGCTCGAAACAGCCTGGGCCTTGTAGGCTCACAGAGGAAAAGAGAGAGCGCCTGTTTCCATGAATGAATTAACACACAGACGGAGAAAGAAAGGCAGAACGAGTGAGGGGAGGGGGGGCACTGGAGAGAGCGTTCCTATTGAACATTTTTCATCTGGTGCCCTTTCTGCCACAGAGAGAGAGAGAGAGAGATGACACAGCAGAGTAAACCACCGGCTCTCTCCGATTTATCTGACCCCAGTGAGCTGACTCCACGCACCTCAATTCTTGTCTTTCGAAAACAGAGCAAAACCAAAAGCAAAAATGTGGGGGGGATGGGGTGGATAAGCTAGTGCCCCAAGAGTCTGTCAGCTATAACAGTCCCAAGAAACCCAATGTGTCATAAAATAATTGCAGAAGGACTTGTGGAGCATTTATACTGTGCTTTCAGGAAACAAATGAGAGACAAATGGCTGACACCATAGAGTCCACTCATAAAAGGAGTCCGGCGGTGGAGATTTAAGCGTCTAGTGCATGTCGGTGGCACCATATGAAATATAAAGCAAACCGCACCGAGTCACATTTAATATCTCCACCATGGCTTCCTCCAATTGCGAAGCCTTTCCCAGCTTACAGTGCACCGTGCTCTTTGTTCCCCAGCATTTTCTCTGCAGATAAGGTTAGTTAACTTTACTTAAGGTTTACCACAGTGCATGGGCACAGACCACAAAATAAGCATTATCTCTGTGTTCTGGAGCGTGGGTGCGTGTGCCGTTGGTAATGTGCGTTTCTGCACCTCCGCGTGACCCCGTGGTCCTCCCCTGCTGCACACTCCACGGGGCCATCAGCTTTAATTAGCACCGGCCCTGTACCAGTCCGCCGGCACCAGGGCTATGTCTGCTCACCTGTGTTTACTCGCCCCGATGGCATTTCAGGTTCGTACGTGCTGGGGCTAGGTCCACTGACACGTGGTCCATCACCCACCCCAAACCCCCCTCCGCTCTCTGGGCCACCAACATCGTGATGCGGCTGTATGACTGTGTCGAGAATGAGGGCCTTCATGGGGACAGCTTACTTTTTCTTATCTTAGATGTGGAATGAGATGTGACCTCATTAGCTTGATGTGCTGTGACACATAATCAAAACATGGTCTCATCATCAGTCACAATGTAGGCCGACTTGTACGGAGGCACAAGTTCATGAAGGACCTTGATGAAAGCCAGGCTAAATGGCCCTGTCTACAGAAAAGCAGTGGGAAGAGAAGACTGCCATTAAAGAAACTACTGCTTTAAAAGGTTCAGAGCCGCCCCTTCCCTAGGGATTTAACTCAATTAGTTTCCACTGATTAACTTCTCTGACTTGCCTTTGCCCCCAAGATTGCCTCTCTGGACGTACCTAGCTGATACGAGATACGTCTGCCAGCAGCTCCGTATAGTCTGTATGGATGAATTATAGTTGAAAAAGCTTCAGGTCTGTTGGTAACGCCTTTGCTCTACACTACACACACACTCACACACACTCATCTTCTGTCATCGGCTGTAAAGACAGTCTTTAAAAGACCCATAAGGACAACTTGCGGATGAGCAGATTCAGACAGGATATAGCCTCTCCCAAGAGTCAGTTAACGCCAAACCAAGGTGGTCGTTATCCCGAAGAGAAGGACATTTGAAGGTGCTAGCAAGAGCTGAACAGCTTCAGGGTTGGAATGGCCCTCGCTAGGGACAGTTCTCTCAGGAGAATGACTGGTTCTGAGGAACGCTGGTGACAGACTTGTCAAGGGCATGGCAATTCTAAAGTTTCTAAACCCACGGTTCCATATCTGGGAGCGTGAGGTAAATTCAGTGAATCATTTGATATTTGAACTACACCATGCTTTCAGTCACATCTCTCATCGGCTTTGAAAACCACTCTTGAGGTGAGAAAAGAAGCACTCTGTTCTTCTGAAGGCGCTAATCTGCTAAAAGTCAAAAAGGAAAATATAACTGCACGGTAGCCTTGAACCCACTCATTTCTACCACTGATTACACCTTTAAAGCACTTTCAAAGTCTGCTCCACAAAGGTTAGGCAGTGGTAACGTCCATCCCAAAATAGTCAAGCTTTATATATAACCATAGAGCCTCCACTGTGGTGATAAACGTTGCACTGTTTGCAATTTTAGACATTTTCCTTCCCTTTCTACGTGGCTTCTCAAATACGCGCCTCAGCTGAAGGGAGGCAGGAGGTGAGGAAGGAGAGTATGCACTTAACCTCCACCCACCCTGCCGCTGCCGTCCCCTCTGGCTGAACTCCTCACGCGTCATCTGCATGAGGAACACGAGAAGAGTGCTCACCTTCTGGAACTCTCTAAATGATTGAGCAGGCCTTGGTTCGACAGGGAGGAAACGAGCAATGGAGAGCCCCTCATGGTTGCGAACAACACCCCCACCCCCCATTCCCACCCACCCCACCCACCTCCTCCGTCAGTCAACACAGAAATGAACTGAGCCTGGCTGTCGGGAAAGACTTTTGCGGTTGCCCTGAGCGACCGGTGTCAGAGATCACCCCTTTGTCTGCAAAGTTGTCCCTCCACACTGCATCTTACATCTACCTGCTGTGTAAAGGGGCCTCGCTTGACTCTGGGGAGTTCATATATTTATTCATGCCTTTGTTCTTACATGGCATGATATACATACCCTGAATACTCAGTGTAACAATACCAGTATTCACGTAAGCTATCCAGGGCCACCAGAGCCCCATATAGGAGCTGTGGGATTATGGCTTTCTTCTTTCTTTGGGATTTTCACCACAAAATTTCTCACATAACCACAGACACTGGTGTTAGCCTTTTTTTGATTCTCCTGCCTAATGGTTCTGTTTGCCGTGAGGACAGAAGTCTTCCTCGCCTTTCCCCATTCTCTGGGCCTGCGCAAAAGAAATCAAGGGTTTCATTTGAAGCTGATCAGGACTGAACCCTCTCCAGCTGCTGGGGCAGCCTCAAGCCCCCGTGCTGGCCCGAGTCATAGCAGAGTCCCTCTGAATGGCAGGGTTCTGCTTTGATAATCCGACCTGTTTACCGCCCCGGTGCCTCTGGGCCAAGGCGGCTTTGATCAGCTCCAAATGAACTGACCAGTAAGGGAAATATTCAACGTCTGTGATCTCAGCCAGCATCTCCTGCCGCCGCTTTTTTAACCGACCTGTTTCATCTCGATTAAATGTTTGCTGGTTTGCCGCCCCAGTAAATCTTTCACTTACTCGCAGGGAAAAAGAAAAGTTCTGCCAAAGTTTACTTTCCGGTTTAAATTGGATGTAGCTTATTTATGCTAATTGTATGGATGTGGAGGTCCTATGCAAATGAGGGAGAAACAGAGAGAAGGTTATTAATTTGTGGCAGCTTCTTTTTGTGCAGAGTATTCTCTCAGAGCCACTTACAAGCGTAGTCAAAGAGACCACAAGTCACCATCGTTTGACCCCTTCTATAAGTTCTGATCCAGCAGATTTCTGGGTAGTTCACATCAGCACGTTGGCTCTTCAGAACAGCGGTCTGTGCTCTCCATGTGGTGCTGGTGGACCTTCTTCCTGCAGACGTTGCTTCAGACATATGTAACGTATAGGCGGTGTGGCAGAGCCTGTGCAGAAACACTGGGGGCCCATGCAGCCCCTATCAGGACCCCTTCAACGACAATGCGCTGATTAATAGCCTCCTGCTGCTATGCCATTCATCATCTTTAAAATGGAGATGGAGAAAAAGGACAGGAGGGAATGGGAAAGCATGGGGAGGGCAAAAATAAATAACACGAGAGAAAGTGCTTACTTGAGATCCTTTAAATCACCCCTTTCTTCTCCTCTCCTGTCCTCTTTTCAATACCTCCCCCTCCCCTTTGCCCCCCCCCGGGCGTCCGCGGTATCTCACCTTTCCAGGCACGGTGTAGGCGGTGCTGGCGGTGTGGGTGCAGGGCATGTGCCTTGCTGGGAATACGTGCACACCGACTCGATGCTGGCGTCAAAGGTGGGATCGTGCGTGTCCCCGGGCTGCTTGCAGTGGGATGGAACCGCAGCATCAAGGTCAGCCAGCGGCCACAGAGCTTTAACTTGATGCCTCTGAGCTCACCTGCCCTAACGAGGCTAGGTTCATCCACTTGGGCTGGCAATTATCGAGGAATCAAGCAGCTCATTTGGGCAAATCTCAATTTATGCCCGCCATCTACTTTTCACTGCTTATTGCCGACTCCTGAGGTTGTTATGCTTCAGCCAACGCAGGAGCAGCAGTGGGAGAGAGGAGGTTATGAGTCCCAGCTCTCTAAGGAGCAAAGATAAGACGGAGGAATGATGTCCTGGGCGCTAATGAAGCAGGTTCGGAATGTTGTGGCTGTCCGGAATCTTCTTTTCCATGCCGTACAGGTTCCTCCCCCAGCTGGTGGGGCACTATAGATAACGACGGTGGAATGAAAGTGTTTTAACTGGTGATATAATTTCAATCTTGTGCGGCTCATTAATTGCCACTTCAAAGGGTCGTGAATAACCCAGCAGTGAGGCTGCCGGAGCTCTCGAAGCTAAGATGGGGCAGCGGGGCGATTGGGTTGCCATGCTGCCCTGTTCAGTGGCTCAATATGTCATGAGCATGTCCACATTGTGCCCGGTGTAACTGGTTATGAGCTTGGCTCCTGCTCTGGGTCCCCTGCATGCTAATACCAAGCTCCGAGCCCTATCGGCCCAGCGTGTGCTCTGGCATGCTGTCGCAAATGGGCCCACCCCGCCCCCTTCCTGTCTGCTTCCTTCAGTCTGTGCCTGAGCCACTGCAGGGGCAGGCAGCGAACCTCCGGGGCAGCTGGCCTGCCTGATGGGCCCAATTCATCAAGCCAGGGAGGGAGGCGGGGCCTGCTGGGGGCCCCCGAGCCTGGGCCTGTTGTTGACTTTATTGTGATAGTTATTAAATAAACCCTGACGACAGGGCCGGCGATAAGAATGCTTTCAACCCAAACCACGGGGGAGTACGTTCCAGACCAGGGGCCTGGCTGCTCAGGAGGCGGATAAAGGAGGACGGGAGAAAGGAACAGGCCAAGAAAAGGAGAGAAAAAAGAGAGAGAGGGAGAAACGGAGAGTTCCCAGTTACCCAAAAGATGGATGACATGCCCCAGGGCTGGGCTGAATGGCATAACGCCCCCCTGTGGCCTGGCACTGCAATGTCTAGCCTGCAGCACACACAGTTTCATTCCATCAGCAGGAAAGGGGGCAGCTGGGGTTGGGAAGAGGGGGAGTGGCCACAGGGCCAGAGGAGGGGCGGCTCAGTCGCCGGTGCTGGTAGCCGACAGCCGACAGTTGGCATGTAAAAGCCGTCCCAGGCCTCCCCGCTGCTGCGCACAGTCTCTTCAGCATTTGTCAGCAGCCTCCGGTCCCACGGTCTCCTACTCGTCCCGGGACATGCTGCCTAGCTGGTTCTGGGCCTGGCAGAGAACCCAATCCCCAGGGACACAATGGAAGGGCCACTGAAAGTCTTGGGCCCTGACCCCACTCCCAAAACTCCACCAGGGGAAGTGCTGTGCCTTTTTCCCCTGCTAAGCCCGATGTTTCAGAGGCTCTTCCTGTAAACAGTCCCCAGACTGCTGTCATCTGTTTATTTTTCAGAGGCTATCCACATCGGCGCGAGATGTGAGAACGGGTGCTGTGGGCATGCGGCGCTCTGCTGTTTTCAGACAGCTGCAGGGTGGGGTACCGTCTCTCCCCGGCCCTTCCCTATGGGAGTGAGGTGGGGGGGAGGGTGGTGAGAGTGGGGGTGAGACTCAGGTGAGCCAAGTTATTAGGGGAGCGAATTACCCGTGTAGTCATTCATTACCAATAAACAAACATGAAACACCAGTAAACACACACATGGACCCGTGTTCCTCCCTCCTGCTTTCATCCTGGCATGCAGCTTTGTAATCGTCCTCTAAATTAAAACGGAGGTGCTTAATGGCTGAAACTGCCCTGCCTCTCACCATCATTTTCATCGCACCGCTTACGAGCCCTTGAAAGGTTTCCATCATCGCATCAAAGGAGTCCATTCAGAAGACGGCATTATGTAGGCCTGAGAGACTGACTGGTTTGACGGCTCACGCACTTGAGATTCAAACGATTAAAAAACATGAAGGCATTCTTTTTATGAGGCATGATAACATCTCTGCTTTTATAACCACCCACAATGGGGGAACTTTTCGCCCCTCTATTTCTCCCTTCAATATTTTCCCCCTTAAAATGCTCCTTCCTCATAAAGCAGTGGGATACAGGTACTGTAGGTTAATGAAAAACCTGTATTTCCATCTATGCCATCAAACGTGCCAGTCACAACTCAGCTGGGCTGAGCTCTTAGCGCTCTACTTTGAGCGTGTTAAGTTGCTTGACAAATAGCCAGGAACTTAAAAGCCTCTGACTTCAGCTTCTGTGACCTCACATGCATTCAGGGCAGCCTGGACTGGGAAAAATGGGACATATTTACAGCAAACTAGCAAATATGACTGTATGGCTGCACGTTATGGACAGAATTTTACGATTGTGTCACTGTATGCTGCGATTGCAGATTATGTTGTGATGTATTAAAACCTCATCGATGAGTCCTTAATATAGCAGGTTATACCTGAATCATGTTTATAAAAATTAGGTTTATTTGGTGATTTATCCAAACATCTACATGAATGCCAGGTTGGTCAGGAGCTTGCTGAACACAATAAAAATCTGCCCATTTTACATATTGAGTCCTTTGGCGATATTGGTATTTCAAGCACCAATATATTGTGTGTGGGGGAAGAATTATCTATGTAACATCTTGGGATCTGATTAAAACCCGTAGTGAAGCGTCCGCCTTATTTGCTGATATACATTGAACATGAACACGTGGAAGCGAATCTTCTGCGGTATAAAAGGGCACTTCCCCTCGAAGCCGCAAAGGATCCTTCGCCCGGGAGCGAAGAATAGTGCTTCAGAGAATTGAGATCTGTACTTGGGCCAGCAAACTGCTCCTGCGCTGCCGCGGCTGTTTGGATCGAGCGGCACAGCTTGGCGTCGTCACGAGGCCGGTGAAGTCGAGGCCGGTGAAGACTAGAGAGCCCCTTAAGTCCGCCTCTCAGAAGGGAAACGTGCGACAACATTAACACCTCATCTGGGGCACCGCACGGCAGAGCTCGGCACAAACAAACGTATGGGTGCATGCGCCAGGGTGTGTGTGTGTGTGTGTGTGTGTGTGTGTGTGTGTGTGTTTGTGTGGACTTCATTCAAGTTTGGGGTCAAAATGTTCCCATAAAAATATAAATGCATGCAAATTATTATTATTATTTTATTATATATTATTGCGAATAAATAAAAAAATCTCAAATACACATTTTATTTTGAAAGACAGTTGTATTTTGAAAAACAGTATTTAAACACAGTATTTAAACACACTCAGTGCTACAGTGGAAAACATTCATAAATACTGTATAACAATGCAAGTGCGTCAGCGTGTGTACGAGGGGGCGGGGCCTCGAGAGGCACGCTAGGAGCATGGCGTTTGAACGGAGGTAGTTCTCTCACGCACCCCCTATTGTCAGGAGACCTCTACTGATGTCTGTTTGATGACTGGAATGTTTGGCCTGCCGAGCTCGGCTACCCGCAAATATATGAAAAAACGAGAAAGTTTGTTGTGGGAGGTGGCGGTGCCTGTGGCGTAGCCCACACGTGTCTGTACAAAGTGTTGCCCCAGGGACCGTTAGCACCAGAATTCATTATTTCCCCATAATTGCGTTATCGCTGTCATTATTATTATTTTCATTCCGCTCCTCCCCCATCCCGAAACTTACTCTAACTGTGACCGAGATGGCGTCTGGCGATGTGTGACAAAGTCAGAATTTAAATGCACCTCGAGAGATGTGGGACAAGCCTTCTGATGGAGAAATAAAGTATAATAAAGTGAGTAGAAGAGAAACCAGGTCTTGACTGAGGTACTTTATACCACACTAACCTTTCAAAACGTGTACATGTCTGCCGTCAGTGCTTTAAACCATTAACAAGGACAAGTGTTCTTTTTTGTTTTGATTTGTTTTCTTCAGTGTTGAATTTTGCAGGCTCTGCTGTTGACTGGACAACAAACACCCATAGGGTCCGATAACATTCCACATCGTTAGCAGCGGTTTTCTGTGAGCACCGGGTCGCGCGGACCAGGGTGGTACCTTGTTGTCATCTTACTCGAGTGTGACCGGCGCACGTGATGCGCTCTGTTGCGTTTTGATGCTATATTTCACCTGCTCTGGAGTTTTCTGATGTAGACGCCACTGAGGTGATGCGTGAGCCCTATGCACGGGCAAGACAGGTAGTGTTGGAGTTGTTCCGACGGCCTGGCTGAAGCCGAACGGCACATATGTACCGGATCCGCCCACTCCCCTCGCCCCACTGGCCAATAACTCGCTGTAAATGGACTACAGTGCACCCGCTCCACGTTTGAATAATGTGTGAATAACTGCGTGTGACTCTGTGTGAGTGATAGAGAGAGAAAAGGGAAGGTGGAGAAATGAATTTAGGTGGGGTGTGTGTTTGTGCCATTTGTAGGTCTAAGTGAGCATTTATGTGTGAGTAAATGAGAGGAGGTGGTGTGTGTGTGTGTGTGTGTGTGTGTGTGTGCACGCAAGCTAGCGTGATTACCCACATGGAATGCGCTGAAGAGTGACGTAGTGCATTAACTCCGGCTGTCTCCCCCGGGCTCTCTTTACACGGCTCCTCTCCTGTTTCCGCCACTTCGCCTCTGAGAGCTGCCTTCCTGATCTCATACCTTTCATTTTGCAGGGCTTTGTGCAGTTTGCTTAACCCCATGGTGACCCACACTGCTGCCAGTGTCTGTGGGTCAATAGGATCCACCCTCTGCTTCCTCCCCGTGCACACTGTGTGATTGTGATTAGTGGCCGGGCATCTCCTTCGAAACATTGGTACAGAATATCTGTAGTTGGCGGAGTTTTCAACTAGAGTTCCATGTGCCAAAAGGTCATAGGTCACAGCATTGCGTCTTTTGATCATGCCCCCTCGTCTATGATGCTTTATAATGTTTCGATAAAGGCTTAATTTTATCATTTCATTTGATCACATCTCTGGCGTTATTTGGTATGCTGCGAGAATCTGCTAGTTGTATAATGATGAATATAAATGAGGTTCAATGCTTGTGCAAGTATTGTGAGCTCAACTTGCATATGTTTGACACAAATAGGTATTTTGGGGTGTACTGTTTCCAGAAAAAAACACGATTTGTTCAAATTTCCATTGGAAAAAAATACGTAGTACCATTCTGCAGTCGTTTGCTTACATCAATCTGATTACTGCTCCTCATCACGTAACTCAAGAACACAGGAAAAGGTGAAACACACCACCATTCCATAGAGCTCGGGAGGAAATGTTAAAAACATAATTGAGGTGGCAGTGTGCGTTTGCGCTGTGCCAGGAATCCGTTTGCAATTATTTTGCATCATTTCCTTCGTGGTGCCGCCCTCTCCTTCCTCAGGAGGAACCTTTCACTGCTGACAGCTGTTTCAACATAATTACCGCCGAGGTGAAAGGAGGAGATCAGTCTTCTACCGCGAGGCTCTTCTCCCAACGTCTCGTGGAACGTCGGCTGGCGGTTTATGGCGGTGGTCGGGAGTAGCCGTTCCCGCCGGCCCACTTCTCCCTCGGCCGCTGTTCACCAGCCACATACGGGCGTGGGCCAGGGGTTGAGGGTGTGGTTGGGAGGGGAGGGGAGGGAGGTGAGCGCTGCTGGAGGGGAGGAGGTGGAGGAGAGGTGTAGGAGAGGTGTAGGACAGAGAGAATGAGAAGTTGGAGGGCGTTCAGCGGGAGCTTCAGGGCCACGTCTCTCCATGAAGGAGATGGGGGGAGAGAGAGAGAGATGGCAAGAGGGAGGAGGGACAAGAGAGGGAGGAAAAGATTCAGTTTGACATCTTGCTCCCCCAACGCTCCCCACTCCCCCAATTCAGGTTCTCAGAGATCAGAAGCTATTTAACCCTGCCACCATGCTTGGTGCAATATTAATGCCCTCAAACACAGATGGGGGCAAAGAGGGTATGCATCAGATGGGACCCCTGCTGCTATCTCTACCGCACACATGCGCACACATCCGCACACATTCAACACACAACCGCAAGCATTCGTGAGCACACAGTCACGTGTTCTGATATGCAAACAGACACACTCACACACATGCAAGTGTAATAGCCTGCTTAGTTAGTGATTCATAATTATCTTTCGGAAGTAATACACTGTTGCAGGCGTGTGCCTTTGAATACAATGAATAATACTTTTCGTTGGCTATGAAACAGAATCTGGCTTAAAGGAGATTAAGGGATAAAGGTGTGTTTATTTGAAATCCCTCGGCTTCCTCAACGGTGTTCCACTTCCCAGAATTCCCCCTAAATACCTGCACGTGTGCCAGAGGCTTTTGGAACCGGCATGGAATTTTGATCTGTGGGAACAGGGGTGAAGAAAGGGGGGAGGGGGGGGCACGGAAGAAAGCACGGAGGAGTCTGAATAATGAATTAGTGGCAATATGAGAGAGGGAGAGAGAGGGAGGAAAAGGAAGTCAGATGCATATTGAGGAGGAAAGTAAAGGTGAGTGACACAGCAGGAGAGAAGCTGATGACATGGTGACAAAAGCAGAGAGAGAGGGAACGAGATAGAGAGGCTGAAAGAGAGAGAGAGGGAAAGAAAGTGAAAGCATATTTTGTATCGCTTATTGTCACTTTTTTTTTACTTTTATTATTTTGTTACTTATGAATTTTTGAAATATTATCGTCAATATAAACTCCAAGAAAAACTGTACTGTCTGATACAGTGAAGCCAATAAAGAGGCGGTGGGGGGGGGGGGGGGGGGGGGGGGGGGGGAGTGCATGGCTCTACACTTAAACCAGGCTGGATTTTATGAACTCTGAGAAACAGGGCCACTGGGAGGTGGCCTAACACTTTTCACTGTGGGCCAAGTGCATCTCCCCCACCTACACCCACCCAGTCATGTCCCCCGTTTACCAGACAGCCCAAACAGACACGGTCCTTTCTGACGGGGTCCTGTCTGACGGGGTCCTGTCTGACGAGGTCCTGTCTGCCGCTTTATACCCAACCTCAAAGGAGGGTGTGTGATTCCCACTCTGACCTGGCTTATCCGACATCCACACTAGATCCACTAGTTCTGGCTCCACGTGTTGCCGCTAAGACTTGTGTGTGTGTGTGTGTGTGTGTGTGTGTGTGTGTGTGTGTGTGTGTGTGTGTGTGTGTGTGTGTGTGTGATTGGGGGCGTGGGGTTCTTCGGGCATTGTCAGCATTTAAACATACCCAGTGCATGTGGGTTCCTGGTGACATTCAGCAGGCGACCACACAGCTACCCACGCCCCGGAGACACAGAGCAAACCGTCAGCAGTATTGATGCTCTCTGCTTCAGCGGGTCACTTCAGATTCACGTCAACGTCAGCCAGGAGGCCCCCAGGGACCCCTTTCTCCAGACCCTGGCATTAGGGCACACACTGGGGTGCTGCTTTTGGTGCAGTGCTCTATGAAGTTATCACCAGTGGTTCTTCCACTGAGACCCCACAAGCGCACACACACATACACCCACACACCCACACATCCACACACACACATATTCCCATCCGAGCACACACATAAACACATTATCACACACACACATACATACACTCACATCCCCATCCAAACAAACAACACACACACACACACACACACACACACACACACACACACACACATACCCTTCACTGCATCACCTCTCGCGCAGCTCGCTTCCATTATCACCTTCAGACGACTCAGTTGTAATGGAAGTGACAAAGAGATGGCTAATATTGAGCATTAATATTTCATATAGAAAAATCTATGCCCACATCTTGCTCATCTGTCTCCCATTTCCCCCGGGTGTCGGATTTGGGCTATCGGTCAAGCTAATGAGCTCATTTCGGGTGACAAGCACCAGGCAGTAACCATTTTAAACTTGGGACCTCCGTTCCAATTTTGGAAAAGCGCGTGAGCTTGTGGGTCTCTTCTCTTCGCTCGGATGGCAGGAGGTGGCCGGATCGGCTCCAGCTCCAGCTGCTATTCAAATTCCCAAGCAGCCACCGCGGCAGCCTGCCAAAGACCTCGGGCTTCGTTCCGAACCCTCATTGTCATGTCAGTCCCGATACCGTGGACCCCAGACGTATTGGACTCCTCGTCTGCATCTGCGGCCCCACAAGCAGGAGGCATGGGGGGGGGGGGGGGGTTAGGGGCGGAGCCTGACCACTTCCGCCTGACCCCTCGGGTCCACGCGTGTGGTGTTAAGTGCTTGATGTGTGGAGTTCTGCCCCGCCCTCTCCCTGCCGGTGGTGGGAGGAGCCATTAGCTCAGCTGCCGGCTGCCGTCCGGACGACAGTGGCACACGCACAAGGTGGTCCAGATCAGCCGCGGACACCAGCACAGCCGCACGATTCTGTGGTTTTTTCTGCTCTCTTGCTTTAGAGATAATGTTGAGATTCCGGAGCAAAAAACTCTTTCTCTTTTTTTTACATTGCCTCTCGTTTTAGCTCATGCTTAAATTAACACCCACTTTTAAATGATTTATTACGTGTGGGTCATACATTACAGGCCAGATGTCAACCTCATAAAAACAGACATTACATTTTTTTAATCTAAGAGATTGCAGACTGTATATATGTTTATTACCATGGAACAAAAGAATTTAAACTGAATGATTCGTAATTCTTAACATCAACATTAAATTGTACATCCCCCTTTAGGCTTAATGTCAACCAGACAGAAGTTTCCAGAAGTTTCCACAGGCATGTTGCTGGCGTGGCATTCCGAGTCCCTCTGGAAGTCCCTTTTTTAGCCGGTCGGATGTGCTTTTCTCGCTGAGCAGTCAGCTTCATCTCAGAGGAGCTCAGCGAGCGACAGACTCTGTGTCTGTTTAAGTCTCCATGAGTAAACCTCACTGTTCTTACCTGTGTAAATACAGCAGAGTGCATTTAAAAGTGCGTATCGGCTCGTTAACCTGTTGCATCACAGAGCTCGACCCGGTTGTCGTTCGGCGCGGAGGATCACCGGTCTTTTGCATATCATAGCTCATTTTACTCGAAAGGCGTACAGGGGGCGGACGCAGGAGATGGGGAGTCTCACGAAAGCAACGAAAGACAGTTCCACCCCCCCCCCCCCCCTTCATTCTCCTCCTTTGCTCCGCGACAGTCGCTTTGCAGCGCCCTGTTTGTTTTGTCAGCTGGAGGTCTGACACGCCCGTCACTCGAAGAGCGTCCCGCCACATCCCGTTAGAAGGCAGGCACAGGATATCGCAGTCATATCACTGAGAGAAGGAGGGAAAAAAACTATGAGAAATACGACCCATTTTCCCGCCATACTTCATTAGGACTCAACTTGACGCCTCTGTGATCACATTAATTTCCTAACAGCTTTATTTAATAAAATAGAACGAGGGTCTTGCAGCTATTAACATAATATGGAAATCCTGGTCATTACGAACGTATAATTTATGAGGCACGACGACATGTAAAGAAGCAGGAGCAGGGGACTGAGGTGGAGGCCCCGTCCGTGCGAACCCGAGGAGTCCGTCGAGGACACCAGAGCGTCCCAGAGCAGGCTGGGGCTCAAACTCCCAGAGCAGACAAGGTTGGGGGGGGGGTCATGGGGTCGTGGAACGGACTCTCTGCCCTGGTGAGGCGCAGTGGGCTGTGAGTGTCTGCGCAGGGCCACTCCATGTGCGATGTGTAACTACCTAATTAGAGTCGGTAGCGATTTCCTCAAGCTGGGAAAGGGGGGGGGGGGGGGGGGGGTGTTGGGATGCGGTGGGGAGGGGGGGGGGGCCTTCCACTGTTGCTGCTCCCATCTCTGGCAGCGGGGCGCCTCCCTGTACCGCATCTGCTTTCATCTCCCGCTCTCTCTTCCGGAGACGTCTCATCTCACCCCCTGCCTCTCGCCTGGACCCCCTGCCTGCTCGCTGCACCGTGCGGTCTCCCCCACCGCCGCAGTGTTTGTCCCCGCTGTGCGGAAAGAGATGGTTGCTGTCTGCGCATCAAGGAGGGCGGGGGGAGGGGGCGGGGCTTTGCAGAGTGCTCGGCGAAGGAGAGAGAGCCTGGCCTTCTTCACGTTTGGTGGTCGTCGTCTCACATTCGGCTCCATTCTTCTCCGCTCGCGAGCGTTGCTGAGAATGCGGCATCTGTTCTTTTTCCCCATTTTTTCCCCCTCATTTCGTACTGGAAAACATTTCCTTTCAGAAGTTTCATCTCTGCACTTCAGAAAGGCTTTTTATGTTTGAAAGAAATGTTTTATTCATGTATTTGTTTATTTATTTTACAGACATACTATGCAGACGTACTATTATGTGGTAAAAGCCCTCTTTTTTCAAGCGCATCGTAGCGCAGATGTCGCGTGGTGGCAGCGCTATGGATGATCTCTATCCAACCGCTCCCCACACAGCCATTGGGTCAGAAGCTACATTTGTAATGGTGCCTCTTACGCAGCTTCACCTAGCATCACAGAGAACATCGCTCCCCGCCAAAGACGGCTCGCGCCCTGGACCGTGTTCCCGTGGCGATCGATGGCGTGTGCCCTCAGCGAGAAGACAGCCCCGCCGCCTGTGATGTATCGATTTCGGCCGGGCTGCACCATGCGCGTGCTAACGAGCATTTTAATACGCGACACAGCCGTGAACCCTAGATCGTCTTCAAATTATTCCAGGCCCCTCCTCCGCGACTCTCCCCAACGATTAGCGAATTACATCCAGCTGCAAAACCTGATGCCCTGCCCCCTGCCCCTCCCCCACCGGGGCTGCTTGTTTTCGTTGTTGTTGTTTCCATTGCTCCTGTCTTTCCACTGTCTAGTCATGTTTTCACTCTTTTCAGGAAGGTGGGGAAACGCTATTAGCTCCTTAGCGTGACCCGCTGCCAACTGCACCTAAAAACTCTTCTGGGCTGTTCTGAGATCAGTTCATGCCTAATTAGATGTGGATGTTGGGATAGAAAGCTTGTCCTGGAACAGACAGGTACCCAGCCAAAGCGGGAGTCCTCGACTGAGGATTACACATTCATCAGGACTCCTTTAGTGCTGTTTCTGGCCGTTGCCTGAGGGCTCACATCTGTGCCTTGATCTTACAGCAGTTATGTCAGTTCACATGGCCATGAGTGTTGAATCAATATCAATTTGAAAGCAGGGCATATGTATCTTAACTATGCTTTTGAAGCACTTTTTCAGAGTGCTGTCAGATCTTTTGAAAGTGTAGCTCAGAGGGAAACTTTTAAGCATACAGTGGCTTTACTGTATTTCAAAAGCAAACAGTGTTTTTTCCACATTCACCAGTAGCAGTTACGTTATGCTAAGTTTTGCAGTACAACCCACTAGCATTCTGCATTGACACGCGCTTACACACACACACACACACACACACACACACACACACACACACACACACACACACACACACACACACACACACACACACACATTGCTTGACTAATCCTCGTCATGTTCCACCGGCATGCCCAGAATATTCGTTGTTGCTCCTTGAGCTGTGGTTTGCTTTTGTCCCCTTAACAAAATCGGTGAATGCCAGGGGGAGGAGTAGCTGACAGACAGGAGACCTGAGGAGTTGTACTAATTAACTTGTTTAAACAAACTTGACAAGGGGAAGGAGAAAAGCTTTCAATGCCCCCCCCCCCCCCCCCCCCCCCCCCCCCCCCTTTAAAAAGCCATTACCAGGATGTTGGCGGGAGCACGGCGGAGGGGCCAAGCCATAGGTCTGAGTTTCTGGTGTCTGGTTTCTGCTGGACAGGGACCCCCACCTCTATGTTTCCCTCTCTCTCTCACCCTCTCTCTCTTTCTCCCTGCTGTTCCGTCTCTCTCTCCCTCCCTCTCTACTCTTTGAGATGGAGTGCTCTAGAGACCCCGAGGCAGATTATATGGTGTTTAGGGTCGAGACCTGTCAAAAACTGGGAATCTGCTGAGCAGTCCCAGACTCTTGACAAGCTGACCTTTCATCCCTAGTAAACAGAAGCCTGATTTCGATGTTTATCACTGAGAGAGTGCGTGGCTTGGAGAGAATGAAGGAGAGAGAGAAAGAGAGAGAGAGTGAGAGAGAGAGAGAGAGAGAGAGCGACAGCCACACGGAGAAACAGCCTGGAAAAAACTGAGTTTATACCCCAAGGGTTCAATTCAAATGAAAAAGAATAGACTCCATAACTGCTCACTTAAATCTGATCCACAGATGTCTTAATTAAGATCTCGATGATTCACTGAATATTATGAGCGGCGGCGAGCTGTTTCGCACTCGTTGATTTCCGCATGCGTGTCCTTGCACTTTTTCTCATTATTGCTTCCTCAAAGAGCAGGAGAGTGGAGAAGGACGTAGTGGGGAGGGGGGCATGAAAGATGGTCTCTCTTTCAAAGAGTGTGCTGTGTTCTCCTCTGGAGGGAATAGCACGCACTGGACTGTTATTATTAACAGTGCAGCAGCAAAGGGCATTCCAGCACCCTCCTCCCCACCAGGGCGGGGCTAGTTTGATGCTCTGCCTCCAGACCTTCTTCCTCCAAAGACCTTGACCAGTTTGTTTGCTTTTTCTTTTGTTTCGTTTCATCGCTGATGATTCCTCGATTCCTCCTCCATTCCTGTCTGTGGCTTGCCCAGGCCCGTGTGGGCGCTTGTCCCCAGGCGACGTCCGGCACTCGCTTCTGAGGGCAGCCGTAGCCACGTCGGGCAGCCGTAGCCACGTCGGGCAGCCGTAGCCACGTCGGGCAGCAGGAGCGATGGCGAAGGGACTCTTGAAAGGGACTCGGCATAGGGAGGGTTTGCCTGCACCGCAATTAGAGCGAGAGCCATTATCTTGCAAAGATGTTTTTCTTCACAGTCCAGCAGAACGTTTGCCTTGAGGATTTTCTGTGGTAAGTTAATAATAGAAGCGTTCAAGTTCATTAGCAGAGGCACTTCCAAAAGGACTGGATCTTGTAATAGGACGTCTCCCTCCTCTGCTCTCCGCACACAGATTTTGAGGCACGCTTCACTCTCTCACTTTGTGTCCCGCAAACACCCACATACTCCCACACACTCCCACACAGTTGTAATCACATTCTTCATATACACTTCCTCTCACCAAGATTAAGCCTTCTAATGAATTTAGATTCCTCTGCTCAGTACAGTTAAACCTCAGACCGACTAAAGAAATTAAATCAGGCGAAATTTATCTCAGATGATGTCGCTGTTTCGGGCTCATGCTCGCAGAATTAACACATTTATTAAACCAATGAATTGAGACGTCTCTTATTAATTGGCAAAACTGCTGAAAGGCGCTGTTGGTAGAGCGGGCGGCGTAAGCTGGAGATGAAACCAGAAGCTGTTCATTAGCAAACGGAATCACTTCGTCTAAAGCCCCGTCATAGCCCTTCATGCTCCCAGATTAATAGATTGAGCTCATGGAAGCTAAACCGCTAGCCAAGGCAACTGGTGTCCCTCACTGCATTCCCAGCAAGTGTCATGTCATAGCCAGCGTCCTGTCGGGTCAGCGTCCTGTCGGGTCAACGTCCTGTCGGGTCAACGTCCTGTCGGGGCCAGCATGAGCGCTGACCAATTCCTGCACCACCCCACAGACCTCGTGCGGGGTGCATGTCCGTCTTATCAGCGCATGTCAGTTCAAAGACGGCAGCAGCGGGGGCCTGGTGGCGGATATGGGTCAGGGGGCTCGGGTGTGGGGATGGATGAGGACCTCGGTCACCACAGGGGTCAGAGTAGCTCGACTCCATGCAGTAGGAAAGAGGTGCTAATGAGAAGAGCAGACCAGAGGAGGGCTGAAGGTGTCCGACGGCCGGGCTTGAGTGAGTGTGAACATGGGCCCGGCCCATGGGCCCCGTGGACTCCACGTGGCTTTCATTAGCCTGGCCCACGTGCACGTACACCCATCCCCTCCCTCCCAACCACCCCACCCCCCACTGGGCCTCCGGATCCATGGAAGAACAGAAGGTGTGGCTGATGTGAAACTTGGGCACGCTTGTCAACACACTGACAGCCTGCCAAAAGCCATCGGCACAGTGGCAGAGTGGATCCAAGAATTCTGTCGTGCTCATCCATGCTGAGGTTCTTTCTTTTTATTTTCCTTTCACGGGGACAGGAGGAAGCGAAGCCTCTTTAAAGATGGCTGGTTAATTTTCCTACTTTGATATCCCGCCAGGGACCCTCATTCCAAAACGGTCGGGTGCCCCGAGGTCGTTGCCGCTGTATGTGTTCATGTCTGTTTGGGTTAGCCAATGGGATTGGCCTTGTCGGTGTTTGGCTCGGCCGTAGGGAGGGGGGGTTTATCAGTGCGGCTCCCCTACTATTCCAGCTGCTGTCTCCCCCACCAACCTCCCACCTCTTTCCCCCCGAACCCTCCGCCACTCCTCCCCCTACAGCCTCCAGGCTGGCCACTCGACCAGGCTAATGGAGGCACTTACCAGCCCCTTAAACCCTAACCGTTTTGTTTAACCCCTTATTGATGCTCGTCTGCTCTTTGGCCCATGGGCTGCTGGGAAAAAAAACATCTTCTGGGTGGCAAGCAGCAGGGTTTGAACCACACCAGGAACTACGTATAACGTTGTGACAGCTTTCATTCCATTAGCTGGAAGTCCAGGAAATCAAACAAGACTCATGGCGGGACTCACAGTGGGGCCGAAGCCTCCAGGCTGAGGTGGCTGGTCTGCTGTTGCTCCTCTTCAGGAGGGTGAGGACGAGTCTTGATGTTCCAGTGGACTCCTTGTTTTGCATCACGCGTTCACGGTGAGGCGTTCTTTTCTGGGCTTGGTAATTATGCAGAGCAAAGGGTCAATAAGTGTGAAAATTGTGGCAAACTGGAGCAATGCACAGCTAGCTCCTTCCAGAGGTAGGAGGTAGTCATAGCACTGCCAGATATTGACAGGATGGGGTTTCTTATATGCTGTTGGTTTGATCACAGATTTAAAACAACTGAGCCCTTGAAATTGGGCCACACGGTTCGTGGAGCTTACATAAATCACTGTATCTTTGCATCACAAGCTTAGCATGAAAGGCATTTAAACAGATCAAGAAGGAGAAGCACATGGAACACCAGCCATAGGTGCACACCTACACACACAAGGCATAAGCCGTTGTAAACAATATGATGCAGCATAACAGTATAATGGGTAAAAACTGTATAAACATCTAACATGCCATATAAGACTTAAGCACTCTAAAATCTCTGATATAAGTGTGCTGACGTCTCATTGGTCCTAGCGGACACGGCCGAGTCGAGTGGTCACGCGAGGGTGACTCTGAGAAGCAGCAGCCGGTTCCTTCGCTATTAGCGAAGGCGGACATCTGTTGCACGTTAGCCAGCTGTTAAATTAAAACCTATAAATCACGCAAATGAAATCAAATAGAGGCTGCTACGTTTGACCCTAATTAAAGCCGGTTCTCAAAGCACATGTTCCTGAAAGCACACTACAACACATACACAGAACTGTGGTAGGGGGGACTGATATACAGCCTCTCCCCACCCCACCCCCCACCTCCCCGTACACACCCCCCCCCCCCCCCCCATCACCACTTTTTTTCTTTAACCCCCTTCTGTTTTGAATTTGCTGCTGACCTGTAGATTACCTTGACACGTCACCTAAAATATTAATAGCCAGGATTTATGTTGAGCCTTCAGGTGTCTGGTTGGATACTGCTCATGAAGTACCTAACAGAAACATTAGGAAACAAAAAGGTGAGGTTTATTTTTCAGGAGTCCGCGTGAAACTCATTATTCGACTGTAGGCCTGGCGTGTGCAAGAACACTGCTACGGGCTCACACATTTGCATTTGTTGCTCTGTTGAGAGTGGGTCTTCTGAGGCTGGAGTTTCATGGCGAAAAAAAGAAAAAAAAAACTTGTATGCTGATTAGAACCAGTCCAGCATTGCTCATTAAGGCCAGGCCTTTATTCCCAAGGATCGCCGGAAAAGAATTTGTTCCCATGCTGTGTCCTGTTGTAGGAGACATTGTCTCACCTGGAATCACCGTCGTGAAATGAGACCTCCTTCTCGCGGGACACCAGTACCATTTTTTTGTGAGATTTTACAACCACATCGGGCATGATTGAATAATGAATGGTGGGATTCGCCTGCATTTGCTAAATGACTCTCCGCTGCACAACTAATTGCTTGTAATGGGTTTTACCATTGCCCATTGGTAAACAGGCATATGGTGTATGTCTCTATTAGAAATCAGCAACTTTAAACAAAGGCACTGCATTTCTTTCACCGTTTCTGAGTTTTGGCAGGAATTCTGTAAGAAATGTTTCAAAATAAGAGTCTAGTGGAATTTATTCGAAGGACGGAGTATCTAGACAGTTGTAAAGGTTATATGGGACCCTTCTCGCTGTCAGACAAGTGGCACATCCAAGCAGATGCTACATTCAGATACTATATTAAGTTCCACCGTAAAGTTTTGCAGTAATCAGATGTCCTTGCAGAACTCGCAGAACTGCAGCAGCCTGGTACTGAAAAATGCAATAGCATGAAAAAAACCTGTAGGACGACGTCACTCAGGATCTCTGGGACATGTTCTTCTTCTCCAACTGTCTAAAGCTATTATATGTTCGGTTCGTTAAACAATCAATGGACGTGAATCTGAGGGAGTGTCGATAATCTCCGTGTCCGCTGTTTAAAGGCTTTTTCTGGTGTTGGAAACTGAAGTCAAACTCCATCAAGACTCTTTCAATCAGATTCAAGATGTCAGTTTGTGCCGTACCCAGCAATGACATCACGGAGCTGAACTAAAACAAAAGTTATACGTGTGAAAAAAGCCGGCAGAGGACACGCAGTGGTATAACACACAACAAAGACTCACATACTAATGAGGAACGAATACGAATCTAGTCTGAACAAGGCACGTATCACCTGCATTAGTTTCGATGTCCACCGTCAACCTAGTCTTAGTTTTTATTGATTTTTTTTCTCTTCCATGCATTTTCATTGTAATAATTATTCATTGCATTATCTGATGGCCTTATCGAATTACCTGTCCAAGTCAGGTGAATAAATCAGGCACAGATGAATGAAAATAATGATTTACCAAACCATGAGAAAGAGCAATTTAGAAAATGACTAGAAACTACAAGTCGCAATGCTCATCGCAGCGGAACGTGGGGATGTTGTTATGTCAAGCGCAGCTTAGTCGTTTTAATAAACGATCTTTCCGAGGCTTTTAAAAATTTGCTCGGCCCCCACAGAAGGCGTCAGTGGCGCGGGCTGGATTTAAAGAGCGAGATTGACATGCGTCCAAGTTGCGCTAAAACACTGGCAGAGTGTCGCGCCCAGCGACGGCGGAACGTAAACGACGATTGTGACAGTTGTCATGGCGTGTGGCTGTAAACATTCCGAAGACGAGATGGCGCAGTGACAGCCTGCCAAGAGGTTGCCTGGGATACCTCTGTTCGGTGGTGTTAATGTTGCACTTAATTTTCCACGTTTTTAAGGTTCCGGGCAGAATGTGGTCCTCCTATCCGGCTGCTTAGCGTGTGACGTTCACCCCCCACGGAGCATAGATATCAGCTTTAAGCACGTTAACCGCTGATCGAGAGATGGTTGATATTTTTAGATGGCAGACGACTCAAAAACCAAACAGTGACAGGATCAGGTTGAAACAGAAAGGGAGATTCAAGACGGTCGGGGAGGTTTGTGGAGGCGGCCGGTCAGGACGCGTGAGGGCCGTCTGTGTGGATGTTTAGTGCAGCTGGACTGTGGCACAAGAGACGGGCCGGCCTGTCGAGAGGACATTGGCCAGGGACGGCAGCGGCTTCTGTCACAAAGGCGTTCCGCCATCTCCCCGTGCGCATAGGTTTTGCCGGGAGGAACAGAGGCCACAGACACTCCGGCTGGCGGCCCCGGTGAGGCCAGCATCTCCAGGAGACGGGAAGGCTCGCTGACCCGTGGCAGGGTTCAATTAGCATTTGCAAATTACACCTGCTCTCCATGCTGCCGCAGACCAGTGAGTGGGCGAGCAGCCCGTGGGCATGGCGGGGGGGCGGCGGGCGGGGGAGGGGCGAGGTGTTGTCAGTGTTATTGCATGGCTGCATGAAATATTAAAGTGGCAGGGCAGGCTCTCGGAGTCCCGCCGCTCATCAAAAATAGAGGAAGGAGAGAGAGAGAGAGAGAGAGAGAGAGAGAGAGAGAAGAACAAGAAGAAAAAGAAGAAGAAAGGCCAGAGGCGTCATCACACCATCCGGCCTATAATGAGTTTAACCTTTGTACTCACCCCGTCCCTCCCCATACCAAATGACCTCAGTGGCCGTCCTGTCTCACTCTGGGGCAGTGAGAAAGAAAAGGCTCTCCGGCAGGGCCGCTGACATCTGAAGCAGCTTTGTGAGACCCGCCTCTCCAACACATCGCCCAACCGCTGCCTTGTGGCCCTTCCTTAATGAGGGAGGAGAAAAGACAACACGCTCAACTTGGCACCTGAAAGCACACTTAATGCGTAGTATTTCAGAGCCCCACCATACACACACACACACACATACACACACATCATGCCCCCTCACCAACCCCACCCCCCTCGCACATTGCGCGGATGTCGAAATCAAATGGCAGCACCTTAATGGAGCGGAACGCAGACTTCAAAGGAGACAATTTGTTCGCTGTTTCTCCACTTACGGCTGCTCTTGTTTGCAGGACGCGCGAGCAGGCGACGTTTGATGAGCTTTTGGACGTGAAGAACGCACGGGCGCGGTGTCCTGAACGAGCGAAATCAGCGTTGTAATTATCCCACCGCCAATGAATCATTTCACGGAAGGTGGAAGGCAAACAAATTGCGGTTCGGGGGGCAGCTCGTGCGGAACGGAGAGCGAAGCGTGATCGCTGGGCCATTGACAGGTGACGCGGCATTCTGGGTCGGAGAGGAGGACCTCGGGACGGTTGCCCGCCTGGGTTTATTTGACCTGCCTGTCGGGGCACCTCCGGGGCGTCTGAACAACGATAAATCCGTACGGTGCGCCTCTGGAACAGCAGCATGGACGTGTCCCTGTTTGTGATGATGCTGGTGTTTGTAGTTTGTTATTGAGCATCGTGGCCAGTCTGGCAGTTAAGGCCACGCAGCAGGTCTGTGTAGTCAGCGGGAAAAGAACTAAAGGCGGTGGGAGGCATTTAGGGAAGTCCTGCATGCTCTGTTTACGTCCCATTTATGCACCGGTAGGTGGTTTGTCCTGTTGGAAACAACAGCGCCGGGGGGGGGGGGGTGGTTTGGAGGGGGTGGAGGGGGGGTGACGCAGTGCTGCCTGTCCTCTGAAGGACACACCGCCACGCCAGAAGGGACAGGGACCTTAATGGAAACCGTCACTTAAGCTCCATTTGTGATTTTTCGGCTGCCGGATGGCACCGGGGCTCCGGGATATCGAGTGGCTCCACGCTGTCCGGCCACGGCGACGAGCTCCCACCTGCGGGTGGCGCCGTGAGGACCGAAGGACCCGCTCACCGTCCCCACAGCAGAGTCCACCTAACCGGCTCTGCCCCCCACCCTCTCACCCCCCGTCTCCCTCCACCTCTCTCTCCCTTTATTCCTGTCTCTCACCTTTTCCTGTCTTTCCCTCCTCCCTCCTCCTGGCTGAGGGAGGAGGGGGTTCATTAGCGTACCCCAGGGGGCGTTCTGCCGTCCTCCCCCGATGACCTGGCTCTTTCCGCCCCGGGAGATGCGTTCGCACAAAATTGTGTTTTTTGTTTTTGTTTATTCTTTTTTTTACCGCAGGATGACGGAAGCCCGTCCGCTCTCCTCAGGATCTGGCTCGACGTCCAGAAAAGCCGATCTGTCTGTCTCTGAATTATACACGCAGCCACTGAATTATACACATCCACAAATGGCCTGTTGTGGTGAAAACAATCACCGCAGACCGGGTCACATGCAGAATGAGCCAATATAGATTGTGACGGTTAGAGCTCATGATGGAGGGAGTCTTGCCATCATGTTATATTGCCTTTAATACCGCGGGGGCCCAATACATGGTCGTGCTGTGTGGGAGGACCCGGGGAGAGGAGATCAGCAAAATTACAATACAACAGCAACAATAATCTCGCACGATGGCTGTCACGATCAAATACACTTCCTCTGCAAGTTCTGTGTCGGGAGGGCGGGGAATCGTGATTTCACACTCGCACGCTGTGGTCTGGGACAGAGAGACATGCAGACCATATGAAGGTGGTGATAATTGTAAGCAATATCGGAACGTTTCGAGAAAGCAGACTCTGCCGTTTCTGATCCGTCTTTGCCTTTGAATGTGCATAAACTTCCAAGGCTTATTCCTCTAATGCAGATACCCAAGGGCCAGATGAGGAGTGGACAAGGTGCCATGCATAAATCTATCCCTCCCCCACCACACACACACACACACACACACACACACACACACACACACACACTCTGTATTCATTTGCTATTAGATGTGAAAACTTATGATAATGTTTGGTGTATTCTCTGCCCAGGCCGTTCACTGAAGCGGATAGCGCATTAATCACAGCTGTCTCGGCCACCCGCCACTATCCCCCCCCTCCCCACTACCTTCAACCCCCCACCCCCCGTGCCAAGCCCTGGCTAGCCAAGCACCGCCCAGCTCCGAGCCGACCCAAACCCCTGTGTCCAATTCCCAGTGGGGCCCCGGCTGGGTCTGTCGCCGTCTGGTACAGTGCAGCCTTGTACTGTGTTTGTGTGTGTGTGTGGGGAGGGGTGTGTGTGTTTATGTGTGTGTGTGTGTGTGTGTGTGTGTGTGTGTGTGTGTGTGTGTGTGTGTGTGTGTGTGCATACGTGTGCACATTTGAGCATATGTGCGTTTTCCCCAGCGTATGTGACAAGTCAAGACCGTTTTAAGCTTGACTCATGCCTGGTGAAGTCACCATTATTTTAGCTGTGCAGTCCAACAGATGTGATCACACCAGCCCCCCTCAGCAATAAGGCTGAGAAAGCACAGACCCGGCACATTCAAACTGTGCACTTTGATACCCATCTCTATACACCACATCTCTATGAACCACACCTCTATACACCACACCTCTTTACATCACATCTCTATACATCACATCTCTATACACCACACCTCTATACATCACATCTCTATACACCACACCTCTATACACCACACCTCTATACACCACACCTCTATGCACCACACCTCTATACACCACACCTCTTTACATCACATCTTTATACATCACATCTCTATACACCACACCTCTATACACCACACATCTGTACACCACACCTCTTTACACCACACATCTGTACACCACACCTCTTTACACCACACCTCTATACATCACATCTCTATACACCGCATCTCTATACACCACACCTCTATACATCACATCTCTATAAACCACATCTCTATACACCACACCTCTATACACCACATCTCTATACACCACACCTCTGTACACCACACCTCTTTACATCTCATCTCTATACACCACACCTCTATACACCAGACCTCTTTACATCACACCTCTATACACCACATCTCTATACACCACACCTCTATACATCACATCCCTATACATCACATCCCTATACACCACACCTCTATACACCACACCTCTATACACCACACCTCTTTACATCACATCTCTATACATCACACCTCTATACACCACATCTCTATGAACCACACCTCTATACACCACATCTCTTTACATCACATCTCTATACATCACATCTCTATACACCACACCTCTATACATCACATCTCTATAAACCACATTTCTATACACCACATCTCTATACATCACACCTCTATACACCACATTTCTATACACCAAACCTCTATACACCACACATCTGTACACCACACCTCTTTACACCACACATCTGTACACCACACCTCTATACACCACACCTCTATACATCAAATCTCTATACACCGCATCTCCATACACCACACCTCTATACACCACATCTCTATACACCACACCTCTGTACACCACATCTCTATACACCGCATCTCTATACACCACACCTCTATACATCACATCTCTATAAACCACATCTCTATACACCACACCTCTTTACATCACACCTCTATACATCACATCTCTATACATCACATCTCTATACACCACATCTCTTTACATCACATCTCTATACATCACATCTCTATACACCACACATCTGTACACCACACCTCTTTACACCACACATCTGTACACCACACCTCTTTACACCACACCTCTATACATCACATCTCTATACACCACACCTCTATACACCACACCTCTATACATCACATCTCTATAAACCACATCTCTATACACCACACCTCTGTACACCACACCTCTTTACATCACATCTCAATACATCACATCTCTATTCAGGACATCACTGCTCAGGGTGACTGGTGGTAGGAAGCTGGTTAGACCAACGTCCTTCAACGTGTGTGTGAGGATATTGAGGGTTTAAACATGTTGCATCATTAACGTCATTGATTAAGGTCTTTGATTCCAGGCTGTGACCATTCACTTCTTCTCGGCTCACCCTAGACCTTGCAGATGGTCATTGGAGTCGTCATGAAATGTTACCTGAGGGCCTCCTGACTTTTGATTATTGATTGATTATTGCCTCAGACATTTATCGACAGACGTGATTTGGTTCTAGACGGACCTTCTTCTACTCCCCATTCCTTCCTTGTGTGTGTGTGTGTGTGTGTGTGTGTGTGTGTGTGTGTGTGTGTGTGGATAGAAAGAGAGAGGAGAGAGTGTGACAGTGACATCAAAGAAAAAAAAGTGAGATACTAAATTCCTCATGGGACTATGTTCAGCCTTGAGCCCATTTCCATGGCAACGTTGGCGTGTCACTCAAGCAGCCAGATGTCTCATGTCATTTAACCTTTGTACCTCCGTTTCCATTATCAAATGAATCCTCATAAATGTAATGGTGGTGGAAAAAAAATAGTCCAAAGAGGATAAAGGAAAAACTGGGCTGGAACGAATGTCAGATCTGAGCTTTGGTTGGATACAGCGATCTCTTCTGGCCCAATGAGGAATGCTCTCCATTCCTAAAGCTCCGCCCCCCTCTTTCTGTCTCCCTTTTCCTCTATGTGTGTGTGTGTGTGTGTGTGTGTGTTTACACAGACCTACTATAAAGAAACAGACTTCATCAGACATGTTTTTATACACCTGCTTTGAAAGAGTAGCTCAATTACCTAGAAATGTCCAAACAGGCTTTGGTGGTACAGGATCACAGGCAAAGTCAAATATTTAAGCAGAGAAGCCATTGAGGAGGTGTAGAAAGCGGGCTCATCTCATCCCTTCAGACTATAGTTGTCAGAGGGCCTCAGAGGATTGTGGGAAATGTATGCCAACAGTTGACGGGCGGAGCATGAGGCCTGGAGACAGTTTGCAAATCACACCACCAAAAAAGGCGACTAATGACGTTACAGTTCCACGATATCGATAATTCAGCAAAAAGACTCTACAGCGTTAACCTGTAGCTCAAAGTGTGTGTGGCTGATAGTGGTGTTGCTAGCATCGACAACAGCTAGTTTGTGAAAAATACAAAAAACAAACAAATAAGCAGCCCTGTTTCCATTTTGGCTCCCAAACCAAATCAACAAATCCTCCGGTTCTCCGTCAGCTCGGCCCCAGTTGGACCGGCCCTGCATCCTGAAAGGCATTTTTCTGCATTTGGGCCTCATTGGCTGAGGCGTTGGAGGGCTGCGGCGTCGGAGGGCTCCCCAGCTGGGCGGTTCATCAGACTGATGAGGATGGCCTTTCCTTTCCCACGGAGTCTCTTAATGAGACGGTGGATGAAATCCCTTGCTCAGTGCTTCTGTTACACCAATGGTACTTTTTCACTATAGATAACAGGGAAAGTGAGAGACAGAGGAACAAGAAAACCACTATTGCCGACGTGATTGGCACGGGCGACCTGGGAGACGTCACGTTTACTGCACAGCGTTACTGACGAGCGTTTTTTTCTGTCTGGGATAAGGAGGCTGTTCAGAGAGGAGATACAAGGTGGAGGGGAGCCAGGACCCTCCGGGGTCTCTCGAACCACCATTACGGCTAGACGTTTACCCGCCAAACGAGAGCCGGGGCGACACGGCGGCGTCTATCAGCGGGCAAAGGCGCCTGTTCCGACAGCAGCGTCCTCTAGACAGCAGCCTCTATCTGTAGGGAAATGTCCAACAAATAAGCAGACACGAGAGCCTGATTGTTAATATATTTTGAGAGCGTGCTTTTGAAGCACAGTGCTAAGTTGCGGCTGGTTGTGGGTTGGATAACATCCCACAGAGACTCGTGCCTTCTGCGCTGATTAGACGCAGGTATGTTAGGGCCAGACGCCTCCATGCTGATTCAGGTCTACTCGGGCCTGATTTAACGTTGTGATGAAGTAGGTCTCTGGCTGGACTCTGATCAGATTTGAGAGCTTTCCGGACCTGCTCCACATGGGTCTGCCTGGGCTTCGTTTGAGATTTCCACATAAAATCCAGCACACCTTGGTCTGGATGCTTCAGCTTTGACATCTTTTTCAAGGATGAGGTTTGTTGGGGGTGGATTGGTGTGTGTGGAGCCTCTCCACCAATACACACACACACACAGACAATAAACATACACCATACACACACACACAAACACACACACACACAAACACACACACACACACACATATGCATTAGTGAGTGGTGACAGGTCACCTGTGGTGTGGAGGGAGAGGAGATAACGCTGGGATGAAGGCACTGGGAAGGTTCTGGGATGAAGGCACTGGTTCTGGGATGGAGTCTATGGCTCAGAAAGCTGCTTTTCTCTGCCGGCCCAGTTCTGCTCAGTGGGCGTGAGTGCCTGCATCTCTCCCTTTGCTTTTTCATCTCTCTTCGGGCTTTGCACAACGTCAGGAAGACGAACGCCACCTCTTGTTGGACCAGCGTGCGAATGTTCACAAAATCACCGTGGCTCTGGTTACCACGGCGTTCTCCGTGGCAGCACCCCCTCCCATCGTGCTTCCTCCTCAGCCCCAGTTGCCATGTCGCCCCCCCCCCCCCCCCCTTTCATTGCCGGGTGCCGGGTGTGCTTGGAGCTGGCGTGGCTGTGGATGTTTGTTTTCTTTCTCCTCTTAGTCCTCTGAATACGCAAATAATCCGGTGATAATAAGGGGCGTGTGCCCAGCTGTGAAAGTAAGTGTGCCATGTGTCTGTGTGTGTGTGTGTGTGTGTGTGTGTGAGTGTGTGGGTGTGGAAGAGGAGGTGCAGTGTTGTGGCTGGCTGTGGTTGAGTGGCTCTGTGTCAGGTCTGTGGCTCAGTAGGAGTTACAAGCACCAGCCCTGCCCTGCCCCTCCCCCAGTAATGGCACCCCGGCCGGGGGAGAGGAGAGGTACGCTTGCCCCTCATTGCCCTTCTATTATATCCGGTTGACCTACTTCAGCAGTCAATGGAAGACTGAAGGGACCTGGTGAAATCACAGTCGCCCGCAGGTCCCTTAACTACAATGGCTGTGTGAGTGTGTAAACATGTGCGTGTGTCTATGTGTGCTTCCGTGTGCGATAGTCATGTGTGTGTGTGTGCAGCATTTACCCATAATACCTCCATCACTGACACCTCACAGGTGAACTCACTCTTGTGGTCTTTTTATGCTTTCATAGCTTTTCCAAACAATCCTGCTCGACCTGCACCGCACACACGTGCACACGCACGTTCCCCCGCACACACACGTTCCCCCGCACACACACACGTTCCCCCGCACACACGTACGTTCCCCCGCACACACGTTCCCCCGCACACACACGTTCCCCCGCACACGCGCTCACATAAACAGACCCGATAATTTTTTCCCTAACATGTGGAATACGTAAAAAAAAAAAAAAGATACCGAGATCACACCTCCGTTTGTTGAAAGTAAGAGGATTGTCTTCCCGTCCGATAACGAGGGGGCGGGGCGGGAACGGATGACTGCTGTCCCAGCGCCCGCGGGCCCGGATCAAACGGGTCTGCTCGCTGGCTTAGCGCACCGTCCGGCCGCATCCGAACCCCCACACCCACATGTGATGCCACGTGACACGCTCCCTGTTTGTTTGCCCTCCCCCGCGTGTGCCACCGTGGGCTGAGATTTGCTGCTGTGCGATCACGTGTGCCCCGCTGCATTAAAACACACGTCACACTCTCCCCTCTTTCCAACACTGCTAACAAGGCTCCTGTATTGTCTCTGATGACTTTGAAGCACGCTTAAATCTATAATCCACTTTTTTTTTTCTTCCCACCTACACCTCTTCCTGCAAAGAGGGCTGGAGGTATTAATTAAAGTTTGGGTGGGTTAGAAAAGGCAAAATATGAGAATGTGAGCAGATGAGGGCGGTGTGCAGTTCACACACTTCACACACTGTCTTCAGGACGGAGAGGGTGTGGGTTTGGGGTTGGAGGAGTGTGAGGACAAGGTGCTGGGATGAAGATACAGCAGGGAGGGAGAGGAGGGGATTTGAAGAGAAGCAGAGAGCGAGACAGTGACTCACAGGAGCGGTGAGACGGACGGAGCATCCCAGTCTCGAGAGGCAGCGTCTCACACTCCGTGACACATTTAGCTCTCAATGTTCCTTCACTCTGCTCAAAACGAGGGGCTGCAGCTTGCGTCTGTGGGTGCGGACGTGTACCTTCGCATGTGTGTGTGAGCCCTTGAAGCATGTAAACACATTTTCACTATTACACACGTTGCCGACAGCAATTAAAGTCTAGTAAGGGGCACTCGTCCACAAAGGGTCTGTTCTGCAAGAGTGAATTACACTTAGAGAGACTGACGAGGTAATTGTCCAGTGTGAGGGGGAATTGCTTGAGTTAATAATCATCATCAGGCATTATGGGAATGATTGTGTGTGTGTGTGTGTGTGTGTGTGTGTGTCTGTGTGCGTTTGTGCACGTGCCCGACATCTGCTCGAGCGTGCGTGTGCACCAGACATCTGTGCATAAACGTGGCCCGTCCTCCGGACCCCGGTGCGTTAGATGTGTGGTTAAGTGCCCCACGTTTTGCTAACGTTGATCGCACCTGATCGTTGCGGAACGTGAATTGGTCACCGGTAATTTTCTCCGATATTTATCCCGATTTGTAAATTGGGTTTCAACTTTTGCCCTCCCGTCTCCGCACTGAATATTAATTCAAGGAAGTGATCTAAGGACACTGGGCGGATCTCTGCCAAGCCGACCTGCAAGCAGGGTGGAGAATGGATAGTTTAATTAGCCTATTGCTTTGCTGGGAAGTGTGAAGGCTTATCCAAAGGTGGACCAAGTCGGCATGAAGCACAAACAGAAGGTTCAGACCCCAAGGAGAAATATACACAGTTAGCAAAGAATTTTACAGTGATGTAATGTGGCATCCCAATGTAGCATTTAAGGACACTGTGTGTTCGATGATTCATTCAGTTTTTTTCTTTTTTTCCCAGTGGTGTGACAGTTTTGGGTCTGAAAGCCCGGCTGCTGACTCTGCTCAGACATATTCCCCTGGTTTCCAGTCGCAGCAAAGAGTCCTGCAAATGAATGCCGAAGGTCCTCCGGTGTGACCTTTGGTTCACGTCCGTCCTGCAGATTGCCTCGCACACCTCCGTTTACAGCCGCGCGTTCGTTATCTGGCTTACCGCTTGCTCCCGGCCGCCTTTCCCCCCCGGCCGCCACCGTTCCGGGGGATGGTGGTAATAAGCGTCTCGTCCAGCGGCGTCTCGTAAACGACCCGTGGCTCGCCAAGATGCTCCCGCCAATTAGCGCCTGGTCGTGCCAACAGGCACAGCGCGAGGTCACAGGGCGTGAGGCGGCTCCTCCGATCTGCGTGGCCAGGTTCGCGGCGGGGGACGTCACCCATCGCCCCCCCCCACCCCCCCCCCTCCCCCAGCCCTGAAAGCCCCCCTGTCCGTCGTGACACGTGTGATGGGTGACTAGACGGAAAGGGCCCGGCCGGCTGTGCAAGGTGCGAGCGGCACCATCATTAAGTCCACACGTGTCAGGGCCCAACCCACCGCTCGCACTCCGACACCTTTTAAAAAAAATCGCCCACTAGTGGGCGTGGCCTGCCGCTGGGTTCTGCCGTGGAGGCAATGCTAATGATGTCACTAATGATGCTCCATCATATTACTGACATATACTAAAGAGGAATACTGATGAAGGCATGCTAATGCTGCATGTTAACAGGGTAAGGAAAATGAGTTAGTTACAAACATCCTGCAGAATATGCCTGCAAAAATAACAATCAAATAAAAAAATCTAATTTAGTTAAATTATGTAAACAATATTACAATTTAGGGGAATATGATTTAGACGGCTGACCTCAATTTAGTTTGCACTGTTGGGTATTCCAGGATGCTGTACCTGATGCCGTTATGCTGGGTTGTGGTGGGGGGGCGGGTCTGTGGGCTTGTGGAGCGTGCTCCCTGGAACGTCATTGGATGGGGGGGGCCGTTCGCCTGGGCCCGTTCGCCCTTCCCCGCTTGGTCGGCCAGGCGGGCGAGCACGCCCGCGTGGCTGTAAATCAGTCCCAGACGGCGCTCGCTGGGTAATTTGGACAATGGGGCATTTGACAGCTCACCCATCAAGGTGACTGAGCCCCTGGGAGCTACCTATCTCTCTTTTCTTTAACCCCCCCAACACACACACACAAACACACACAAACAGCTGATGGAGCTGTTCTCTAAGTAGCAGCATAATTCTCGGATCGGGCAACCAAACGGCTTTTGATTAGTCCCTAGAAAAGGGGGAGGAGCGAGAGATGGACCTGCCGGAAGAGGAGGCGATGGAGAGGAGGCGATGGAGAGGTGCCACGTGCTCCTATTCCACTCCTCCTCCTTTTACAGCCGTTCTCTCCCTGTGATTACAACAAAGACGAACCAGCAGCCTTTTCTGAAAGGCCTTCCTTCCTTTTTGTAGTCCTCTGGACTACAATACCCAACTCTGTTCTTCCTCCAGCCAGTGCTGTAGTGTCTGACTGAGTCGTTTCAGTGCAGGTGCGGTGATGGGTGGGGTGGGGTAACCGCGGGCCCCAGCAGGTCACGGGGAGGTCACGGAGGCCGAGTGGCGTGCCCTCCGAGTGCCCTTTTCTCAGCTCATCCCTCCGTCTCTCTCCATCGCAGACAGGTGTCTCTTCAGATCTCGCCACCCCCCCCCCCCCAGTCTGAGGTCCAGGCTGTGTGTGTGTCATAGCCTTTTAAGTAGTGTCAGATTCTCTCTCTTTTTTTATCCCTTGAAGTGAAGATGGTGCTACTACCCACACTGCCCCCGTACTTACAGCTCTGGAGAGAGGCCAACTACGTGATGGCTTTGGCGCCCCCTGCAGGGTTGCCGCCCATCAACGGCAGCTCAATAAGCATTTAGGCCGCACACATTCTCAGGTGAAGGTCGAGCTCCCAGCATGATCGGGAAATTAGTCTCCCCGGCCGAACTCTCCCTTACCCGCGTGCCCGTGCGTCGGCCGTCTTCCTGCCCCGCCCTCAACACGAAGAGGAAACGTGCAGCAAGGCGCCGTTGTGCCCGGCTGATCTTTCGTTCAAGAAAAACGATCCAGAGAGCGAACGCCGCACACACTCATCCGGCGAGGAGCCGCCTCTCCATCACCGAGGTCGTGCGGTAATCACACGCCACTAACTGTCCTCAGTCGGTCATGCACACACACACACACACACACACACACACACACACACACACACACACACACACACACACACACACACACACACACACACACACACACACACACACACACACACACACACACACACACACACACACACACACCTTCCCCCATAGGCTGGCAGCAGGAAGAGAAACAGGGCCATGCTTATCTACGGCCATGCCTATTTTCTCTCTCTTTTTTTCATTTAACACATTTCATAACCTTATCTCTCTTTTTTCAAACGCCACTACTCAAGTCCCAGCAAGGTGGGCTAAATCAATTTGCCCACATTCATTTTTTTGCAATTACATCACCTGCTCCGTCAGATAAGAGACACAAGCACCACCCCAACCCCCAACTTCCCCCACCCACGCACTTCCACACTGTCTTTCTTAGATTATGAAATCAGTTTGAATAATTCATTTTGTTTTATTTGGCCGAGCGGTTGAATCCCGGCCCTGTTAAACAGGCCCGCTGTAGTAGTTTGCCCAGGGATCGATCTGAGCCATCGTTCGGGTAATGATGTTGCACGTGGAGTCTAAAGTTTGGGCTTGATAAGGAGAATAGTGGTCTGGAGTGTGTGTGTGTGTGTGTGTGTGTGTGTGTGTGTGTGTGTGTGTGTGTGTGTGTGTGTGTGTGTGTGTGTGTGTGGGCTACAGTCCCCCAGGGGACAAACGTAGCCTTGTGTAGTGCATAGAGCCGATGATGGGGGGGGCTAATGACGGTCGATAAATGTTCACTCAAGTCGGTATTCTCCTTGTATATGCGCGTGCGAGGCATTCCGTAATAAATGTCTACATTAGCGCTCAGTAGCTGGGAAAGAGCAGATTAAGATTTTAACTGGATTACCTCTGCCTTCAGGCGGCTCCTGGCTCTGTGAGTTCAGCGCGCGAGCATATGTTTATTTATGAAAAGGGTCGGGTCACAGGGCTGAGGTCACGCACGCTCCGAAACGCATCATCTTTCATCCCAGCTCTGTTTGTTGCGTCTCTTGAATCACAAATTGCTTTTCTCTCTCCCGCTCTCTCGCTCTCTCTATTGAGCACAGGAGAGGTAGATTGCACATCTTTTTCATTCTGGGTGCAAGAGAGAGAGAGACAGGGAGAGCGACAGGGAGAAAGAGAGAGAGAGAGAGAGAAAGAGAGGGAGAAAGAGGATTTATGCTGGGGCTCGTCCACGTTCACGCATGACTCTCCCCTGATAGTAGGAAGCAAGCAGCATGCTTGATACAGTGCCTTCTTGGGGACGATAAATCTGGACGCACACCGATAGAACAGAGCTTATCTTTTACAATGGTGTCAGGGAGGAGCAACCACTAGCCAGAATCACCACAGGTTGATGTATTGGGGAGCAGGGGGAAATATGTATGTAATTGTATGCATGTGTGTATGTGTGTGTGTGTGTGTGTGTGTGTGTGTGTGTGTGTGTGTGTGTGTGTGTGTGTGTGTGTGTGTGTGTGTGTGTGTGTGTGTGTGTGTGTGTGTGTGTTTGTGCACGAGGCCATAAGCATCCAGTGTTAGGGCACAATCAGTCGCAGGCTTGATGCAAATAAATGGAGATGCTTTCATCTGCTGACACGCACACCTACGTTGGGAATTACCCACTTCAAGCTCCTTGCCATTGTCCCTGACGGATCACAGCCGACGCTCCCTCTCTCCCTCTCTCCCTCTCGCCCTCTGTGGCACATCCACGAGGCCCTGTTGCTGGTAGATGATGTTACGTTCACTCACATCTTTAACTGACCAACTGAGCCTTCTGGGTTTGGATCAGCTGGGTCCAGATCTTGAGTCATACGGCGCGCAGTCTCAGCTGACGTATGACCTGGTGTGCCAAAAACCCTTCCTCCTGGAAGAGGAGGAGAGGAGCATCGGCCCGTGGCCCGGCCTGGTTTCAAAGCTGACATGCACCCAGTGCACGGGGGAGGCGTCCCCTAATGGAAAAGGCCGTTAAGATCTGGCCGACGGGGGGGCCCAAGAGTATCTGGGTGGTACCTGCCAGGAGACGGACCTCTCGCTGCAACTGTGCGTGGACTGAGGGTTGTTTGGATACGCAAGGGCACCTGGCTGCCTGCGGGCATGGTGAGCACAGGGGTCTGCGTGCGTGTGTGTGTGTTTGTGTGTGATTTACAACATTCCGGCTTTGAAGATGTTTAAAGCCCAGTGAAGAACAAAGCTCTTGCGGAGATACCTCATGACTGGGGGCGTGCAGCACGGGGTTCCGTAAACTACAGGCTGCCTTGATGTGTGTGTGTGTGTGTGTGTGTGTGTGTGTGTGTGTGTGTGTGTGTGTGTGTTGTCCGACGTCTCCTGTGTGGGTGATATCACCCTCGTCCCGAGCGGTTATCTGCAGCGTCATCGATCCACATCAAAGCACGCCCCTCTCCGCGTGCGTTTGTCTCCGAGGCTGTCTTCATCTCCTGCAGGAGGTGGAACAGACACACAAGCTCTCCAATCTCCGATCTCTCTGAAGTCCTGCTGGAATCCAGCCAGCGTGTCACACCACAACAACGCTCGAGGTTCAGAGCCTACGCGTGCACCGAAACCCCCGAGACCGGTCGAGACGCCCTGCGGGGCTTCGGGGAGCAGCGCAGAGCGTCCAGATCGCCGCCCCGCCCTCCCGATCCAGCGCCTGCCCCACGCATGTCGACCATGCCGGAGGAAGGTCGGCGTCTGTAAAGTTTCCGAGCGAGTTCCTAGCTCTTTCCAGACTTGCTGACCTTAAAAAACATAGATGTTTCAGTCTCCCTCTTCCTCTTAGCAGCTCTCGCTCTACAGCTACTTTTGAGGTTCCTGTCGTTCATTGGAGACTGGCAGCAGAAACCCTGTCCATTATTTTGCCAGGGGCATTGTGGTCAGAGATGTAGCTATGGACAGCGTGGTGCATATATGTTGCTATAAGTGTTTTCTGCCATACTGAAGACAGTAAAACACTCTGTTGAAAGTATTAAGCAGCTATTTTTTTTTTGTTAAATGTATTCATGTATTACGTTTTATAATCGTATAATCTGCTTATGTAAAAGTGCGTACACAGCGTACACCCACGTATGAGGTCAGATGATTGTTAAAGCTTAAACGTACAGAATTCGACGGTAATCTGACCCGACATGCTCCCGGTCTGGAGCCTTTCAAATTAGGGAGTACAGTTGGGGAGCAGGTAACATGTGAAGGAGAACTGGAGCTCAGAAACAAGAACAGCATGGAAACGAAGCCCGATCCACGGTGGAAGCTCATTGGATAAATGTTTCATTCGCCTGCCAGGATTCGTCTCTCACCCCCTCCGTCCCCCGCCCCCTTCGCTTTTCCCTCCCCTTTCATTTGCTTGAAGAGAGAGGGTCTCGAAGGCCCACTGTTAAGAGGGTGAGGTGTGGTTGAGTTCCAGACTGGCTGTTCCGAGATGGTTTTCGGCGATAACAAGGCACACTTGAATTACGTCCCAGAGCACCCCCATCAAAGAGTGGTAGGCTTGCGTGACCACCCCCCCCCCCACACCATCTCCAAACACCCCACCCCACCCCCCCACCCCAACTTGATGACATGCAGATGGGGAGAAGGCGACGTTGTGGGCCATACAAGCCTCTCCTAGCCAAGCACCCTCAGCGCACTGAGACCTTCCACTTACACCTCTACCAGTCCCTTCCCCCTGCCGTGGGAAACCCCAAACACTCTGTGGTGGAGTGTTCTGGGCAGCCTGATGGGTGTGATGCACACTGGGAGTTTGTGGAGGGAGAAAGAGAAAGAAAGGAAGTGTGTGTGTGTGTGTGTGTGTGTGTGTGTGTGTGTGTGTGTGTGTGTGTGTGACTGACAAGACACTGACTAGTAGTGAACACTGTGTGGTGGTGACTGTAGTGGGAACATATATGTCCCTCCTGTTTTAATGTGTCTGTCTCTCACTCGGTTTCTCAACCTCTTGAGAGACTACCATCAGTGAAGTTGTTCAAGCAAGGTCATTTTGGGGGGCTTTTCATTTCTT